>NC_056744.1:712600764-712765764 GCF_019279795.1 Protopterus annectens
TATTAGGCCATGTGATTACATCATAAAGAAAAACACATCGTTAGTACTATAGAACCTTAAGCCTAGAATGCTGCTAATAAAATGGTGCTAGGAATTAACCCCATGTTACCAACACTTTTAACTCTTAATAGAAAATCCTCTGGCTGCAATATATACTGTAACTATCATCTATTAAACACTAAGAACTTCTTTATCTTCCAGTACATTTCTGATAGCATATTCAGCTTTCACAGCTAACCATGCGCTTATAATCTATTTACTTCCTATCTTAATACTAATGCTTCCAATCAAAGCATTTTAGTATATGAGCCGGAATATTCCTCCTTTCTTAGAGTGCTAAAAATCATAAATAATGCTTCCACAATATCTTTATGCAAAATATTTAGGTACTCTTTCTGGGGAAAGTTGTTAATGGAATTGCGATACGCAAGCATGCCCATATGCCCATATATATTATATATGAATGCCACCATGTCACTGGTAGAATAGTAACACGCATAGTAGTTTATATTTTCACTACATAAAGATGCATAACATGGATAAACTTTCTCTCATCAATCCCTTGTCCTCCTTTCCTGCGACTCAAAGTACTTGCATGAGTGGCAACATCATATAAAGACCCTGAGAATGACCACTTACTTTATCTCAATGGAGTGCTAAGCATAGTATGCTTGAATGCCACCCTTCAGTACTGGCAGCAGGAGATGCCTACCCCCTGCTGTATAGAAACTGAAGACAAAAGCATACAGACCAATTACTTTTAATGTATGTACAACTGGACAGTAAAGAGAGGGATGAATAAGCAAGGTCACATCCAGGCAAGACAAGTGATTGTTATGTGCTAACTTTTCATTATAAAAACTCTAGTCACTCCTCCAGGCACTTCTGCAGGTTCATCATAATAGAAATCTCTAGTCAACTAATATTGTCAGTTCAAATTTACATTAATCATTGTAAGCTATACTACATAGAAGCTACTGAAAGCTTTTATCTTAAAATATACATGATGGGCAACAAAGCTGCACTGATACTTGACCTATGTCCAGTGAACCTAAATGGATATTAAATGTTGCTCAAATACTATGTATTTAGTTGTTATAATTTGCATATTTCTCTAAATAATTCAAAAAACAATTAATGCTAACAAAACTGCTTACCCTCATAGGAAAGCTAGATGCGCAAAATGCTTCTCAAAGTATGTGAGCAGCTTGAGTGGTTACTAAGGAAAAGCAAATTGTTCACAAAACATTACAAGTGTTTATTATAACTAATAAAGTCCCATTTTATGACCTAGAATCTAATTAATGCAGTCTTTGTAAATAGTAGTTTTCCCTGAATTGTTTTGCTGTATACACTTCTTTAATAACACTTATAAGTCTAGAACTGTGATGCTATATCCAAATTTTGTCAAAAAGTTCAGGATGCAACCCATTGGAATTTGAAGTAGAAATGTTTAGATGTCCAGTGAAAGGAACGAGTTAAATATTTTCCATTGGCTAACTGGTCTGCTTCATTTGATGCCTTACGACCCACTATTTGAGCGCCTATTGGTTCATTAGTGTAATGTAGCATGTTGGGAAGCTAATAACAGAATCATTCCAGAAATGTTCATCTTAATTATGCTGATACAGAATAGAGGGAAATAGTTAACCTTATCTATCTGTACCAATTTGAATAACTATCTACAGAAAGATTTCATGGCTAAGTTGGAAAGATAGAGCAAGGTCAATATTTCCTTAAATGTTTTATTGCACAGGTCTCAACAAAATTGTTTTAAGTCTGCAGTTCATTGGTGCAGGAACAATATAGTAACAGTCATAGTTGCTTTAGAAATTTAGACTGGATCCTTATATCAAATCCTGTCTCATACCACCATCCTAAGTCCTTACCCGATTCCATCAGTGACCACCCCCACCTGCATCCAAAGATTCACTCCACATCATCCAAGGCCCCACAAATTCAAAGAATGTTGTAGCCTCTTAAACTTCTACTCTAATGCACTAAATAGCACACTAGCCTCTGTTAACTGGTCCTTCCTATCATACCTACCATTTGACGAGGCAGTAGTAAAATTCAACATTTTCCTTAGCATTCTCAACTATCTCGCTCCTCTCTAAAAAATAAGAATTAAATCTCTCGACTCACCCTGTTTATCCCAATCCACTCATGCTCTTATGCAGAAAAGAGACAATGTCTGAAAACTCTGGACCAAAACAAAATCCCCCATCACCTTCAAACCTACATGGAACTCGGCAGCCTCACAAGAAAACAAAAACAAAAAAACAAAACAAAACAAAAAACAAAATAAACTTTGACAAGAAAAACTTTTATGTTAATTCCCAATCTAACAACCCCCAAAAATTCTGGCACTCCATCAACCAAATCCTTCACCATGGTAATCTTACAGCACCTAACCCCTATTCAAACAACACCCCCCTTGAAACTGCCACCATATTCAACTCCTACTTCATTAACACTATCTGCAATCTAATACAGACTCTTCACACCTCCAACCATGCTGTTCCTTCCATTCCCACACACAATAACAAGTCCTTCTCTCTGCAGCCTGTTCTCAGCCTGTTCCCACCCACTACATAAAAAAATCTCCTACTTAAGCTCAAGCCATGCTCTCCATCTATGGACAACCTACCTCCATTATTCTTAAATTTAGCTGCTAATTCCATTGCCTATCCCATCTCCATTATTATAAACTAATACACTGTACCCTCACTCTGGAAACAATTTTACACCATTCCTATCCACAAAAGTGGTAACTCCACAGAACTCTCTAACTATCAGCCCATAGCAATATTACCCCCCCTCTCCAAAATATTCAAAAATTGTGTCCATAAACAGCTCATGGAGTACTTACTCCAAGAAAACCTTCTCACTACTGCATAACATGGATTTCAGCTCAATCATACCACTACTAATGCCCTCATTTCTTTCACTCACTTAATCTCCCTAGCCAGAGACAACAACAAACGTACTTCTTGTCTCTTTCGTGACCTCTTCAAAGCATTCGACACTGCCTCATACCCTCTTCTGCTTTCCAAACTCTCCAATCTCAGCCTCTCCAGTTCTACCATTTCTTGGTTCTCTAGCTATCTCTTTAACAAACAGCAATCAGTTAAATAGCTCTCTTCATTGTTACCCTTTCTCCCTATCCAGATGGAAGTTCCACAAGGCTCAGTTCTTGGTCCCTTACTTTTTAATATCTTCACTAATCTCTTACATCCTTCTTGTCCTCACTCCTCTCGTACAATATTGATGACTCCACTGTCATCACTACCTCTGACACCCCCTCTGACCTATACACCCTCACCCAAAACTCTTTCAGCTCTATTTAACACTGGATCTCTTACAACTAACTCATCCTAAATCCAAAGAAGACAACACTTCTTTTACTCCTTCCTAAATCTCTCTCACACATAAAACCTACTTTCCCTCAAAAACACAGTCATAAACACTGAAACTCACACCAAAGTGCTTGGAGTCACCATAGATGACCAACTCAAATTTGACCTTTATGTCCATCATTCCATAAAGAAAACACAAAAAAAAACTGGACCTACTTAATAGATATAACAAATTTCTCACAAAAAAACTCCAGACTCTCTCTCGCCCATGCCTTCCTCCTCCCCAGTCTTCTCTACAGCTCACAAATATTAATCACTCTACAAGCCTCTCAACTTACAAAACGTCAGTCCACCTATAATAAAGTAGCTAGATTTGGAGCCAGTCACACCTCAAAAACACATCATTGCCATTCCCTCGATCTCTTAAACTAGCAAGAGTTCCCCAACAACTTCTACTCTCCCAACTCCATATCATTCATACCATATTTAAAAAGCCCTCTGCCTGCCCTTCTTTTGCCTCACTCATCTCACTATATACTCCCATTAGAACCATAAGAAGCTCCAACCAACAACTTTTGATAATCTGCAAGCCCAAAAAATCTATTGGCCAAAACCTCTACAGCTACACTCCCACCCTAGCCTGGAACAACACACCCCTGCACATCAGAAAACTACCCAATGCACATGAAGTCAAAAAAGCTCTAAAAGAACACCTGATTAATTCCTGGACCTGTCAATGCAAGAAGCTCAGTCTCAACCTACCTACCTAAACACCACTCTTTACCATCTTTCTGTCCCCTAACCACTCTACTAAAGTCCTCCTTCCAAGCTATCTTACTCTCTCTATGCCTACTTTCTCTACCTCTATGTTTACCTCACCCTGCTTGGAACTGTGAACTCAAATGTAAGTACTCTTTGGACTGTGAGCTTTTAACCAAGCTGTTCTTACCTTCTTAGACTGCATAAAATATCTCTGTTTGGGGTAATTTATGTAACCTACTTGATTTCTGAACTTTGTTCACTATGTATTGTTTCTCTTTAATGACAAGTATGTAGCACTGTCTGTTTTCTACCATGGAGCTTTTCTTCCTAGGCCTCAGCTGAAAAAGGACTTCTAGCTCAGTCGGACTTTCCCGGTCAACAAATGTCAAGTAAATAATAACAAATAAATAAATAAATAGACAAATACTAGTAACAGAGGTAAGAAACTCCATAAACCAGAAACACCTGTTCTTTATTCTGTTCAGGGTATTCTAAACAAAGCAAGATATCATCAACAATAGGTGACTAATTTCAATTCCTAACCATACAAACAGAATCTCTGGAGATTAAAGTCAGTACCTAGGCTTACATCAGTGACTTAAGGTCGGAGAAAGATCATAGCCTTAGCAAGTATGACAACATAATGGAATGATATTAAGTTGCCTCAAGCTGAAGTTCCCATGTCTCCACACCCACCTGCTAATTATATATACCAACTCCAAAATTGCACCACAAAGGGGTAATAAAAAATTCCCTGCCGCACTGCAAAGTGATCTCATACAGAAAACAGATGGTAGACTGAAATACAAGGGAATAGAACGTTTGCTTTTCAGAGAGTTCACTCTCATTCCCAATCACAAAAAAAAGTTCACTCTTCTGACTGTTTGCTGTTGTTAATGTTAACCATATATAAATACATATCTATCTGTGTGTGTGTGTGTGTGTGTGTGTGTGTGTGTGCACATATATATATATATATATATATATATATATATATATATATATATATATATATATATTTATAAAAGGAGGTAGTGTACTCATCATATACCCCAATACCCTCAACCTATCTCATTTCAAAGACCACATCCCTCAATTCCATAATGCTGAGATCCTGATCTCCTTTCTAGATATCAACTGTTATAAAAAACTCTGTATAATTGTTCTATATATCCCTCCTGGAAAATAGCATTGCTATTCTAGAAGATATTCTTTCCTGGATCTCTTACACTATCAAAAGCAAAACAATAATCCTTGGTGACATGAATATTGATTGGGCCTCTATCTCCTCCAAACAGTCATCCACCAGCATAAACTTGTTTCACTTCACCCAACCTATTACAACCACTGCTAGATACAATAATAGAACCAATGGTGGATTCATCTTAGACAGGATTCCAGTCTTAGATCCCTCTAAGTTCATAACTTCTGACACCATCTGCAACTATCTTAGTGACCACCTTCCTGCCTATGCAATTTGAGCCTGCACATCCATATCAAAAAACCATAACATCAAAGTAGTTCAAAATCTCTCTAACTGTAACCCCACTATATGTAATAGCCTGTCAAATATTAATTGAAGTATTCTCAAATCTCTTCCTTTAGATGATGTTCTCCTCTACTTTAATAGTTCTTTTCTAACAATAATAGATAGCCTAGCCCCTAACAGAAGTAAAAGAACCAAAACTAATCATGCCCCCTGGTTAACAAAAGCTACTAAAGAAATCATGAATAATAGGGACAAAGTATGGAAACTCTGGCTTAAATCTAACAGTACTTCTGACCTTATTCATTATAAACAGCTCCGTAACCAAGTTAAAAACTTATCTCTAAAGATAAACAGCATTTATTCTGGAACCAGCAAATAAACAGAAAAAACAACCCCAGCATTTTCTGGTCTTCTATCAATAAACTCTTGAACCCTGGCACCAAACCCAACCTCTGCCCACACATTAACAAGCCTCCTGAACAAATAACAGGTATCCTCAACACCTACTTTATTGACACTATTGCCAGTATTACTGCTACTTTCTCCCTACCTCTCCCTAATAATTATGTTTCTACATCTCCCCCTCCCCTTCAACATACCCCACCTCAGAAATCTCCCTACACAACAAACTTGCATCATCCCTCTCCTAATATTTACTCTCCCCCTATAAACAACATACAACAGACTTCCTAACCACAATTCAATCTACTATCCCTACCTCTTACATCCAAAAACTTCTTATGAAATTAAAGCCATGCTCTAACTCTGGCAATAGAATTCCTGCCAAATTTCTAAAACTTGCTGCTGACTCAGTGGCCTGTCCCATTAGCATTCTGATAAACAGAGATCCAATAATCTCATGTCCCTGACCTCTGGAAAAAAAGCTATCATCCTACCACTTCACAAAGGTGGCCCCTCTAACGATATCTCAGATTTTTGACCTATCACTATACTTTCCCCATCTCTAAAATTCTAATAAAATGTGTGCAAAAACAATTTTTAGACTACCTACCAAAATACAATAGTCTCTCCCCTACACAGCATGGGTTCGTCCTGGACATAGCACATCTACTGCACTAATTTCCTTGTTAGACACATTAAACAAGACCAGTGACTCAGGAAACATCACATCTGCCCTTTGTTTGGACTTATCAAAAGCATTCAACACCATCTCTCACCCTATCCTCCTCTTCCAGCTCTCCAGTATAGGTCTATATCCCCAATCTCTTAAATGGTTCAAGAGCTAACTATCCAACAGAGAGCATACTGTTAAATGGCAGAATTCCATTTCCCCTTATATTTACAACTTTACTGGAGTACCCCAAAGCTCAATTTTAGGCCTCTTTTGTTTAACATTTTTATTAATAACCTCTACCAAGCTATCAAGCAGGGCTCCCTAGTCCAGTACACAGATGACTTGACCATAGTCTGCTCTGCTCTTAATTCAGATATATTAAAGCAATCCACCCAAGCGGCCTTTTTCACTGTGGAAAAATGGCTTCACAAAAATCAGGTCTTTATCAGTTCATCGACGCGGCTGAAGTTCAAACATCATATGTTCGAACTTCTAACCACAAAGTGCAAAAACATCAAAGTCTTAGAACAGCGATTTTTTTTCCCAGGGAAAATAAATCGCTGTTCCAAGAAACACGCACACAACACAAGCACACCATAAAACAGCAATCCACACACATACACTTAAAATCCTACAACTAACCCTACACTAAACTATACATACACTACTATCTATCCACTTACCTTAACCCAAACCCTAACCCTAAGGTCCATCACTATCGCACACTCACCTGACCCGCGCCCTAACTCTAACTCACCTAACCTGTGCCCTAACCCTAACGTCCACACAATCGCACACTTACCTGAACCCGACCCGTAACTTCCCACCACAGTCCTGATAATCATAAAGCCACAGAAACAGCCCACCAAATTCTTTCCCTGGGAAAGAATTTGGTGTTCCGCGGCTTCACGATAATCAGTGGTCGAACTTAACAGTTCGAACATCTGGTGTTCGATAATCAGCCGTTTTGACAGACTGCTATAGACCCACAAAAATCACCTTTCTTTAAATCCCAAAAAGATCAAACTTATGATTTTTACTCCAAAGAAAAACACCCCTATTAATAAAGTCAATTTTGAAATCTTCTCACTTAACTCTACTAAAATTGAGTTGGTAACCCATACTAAACTATTAGGGGTAACAATTGATGAAAACCTCAAATTTGATCTTCACATTCAAAATAGTATAAGCAAGACTCACAAAAAACTTGGATAACTCTATAGACATAACAAGTTCCTCTCTTGCCCTTCTAAACAAACTTTAGCTCTATCTTACCTTTCACCCTTGCTAACTTACGGTTCTCCCTTACTAAGCAACCTGCAGTCTTCCTTTAATACAAAGCTAGAATCATGCTATAACAAGATTGCCAAATTTGCCAAGAATCGTTGCCACTTTACAAACCATTGTATTGTCCTACAACAATTACAATGGCTAGAACTCCCCCACTATCTACTCCTCCACCCGCTCCCTACCACACATAAACTGATTTACAAGCCTCATGACTGCCCTGCACTCAGCTCTTCACTCACCCTATACAACCCAGTCAGAACTCTACGATCTGAACACCAATATTGTCTCCAAGTTCACAAAACTAAGATACCTGCAGGCCAGTTATTGTACTCCTGGAGTATTGCCAAGCTATGGAATAACCTGCCTCCTTCTATCCACTTACAACAATGCCCTTCCAACTTTAAAAGTGCATTACACAATCATCATCTCTCCAAGTGCACACACTCTGACATCATTTAACTTTATCTATTGAACCCTGAAATGGTGTAATTCAGCCTCTGCTAGACAGTTTTTTCTTTGTACTTCCTAACAATCTTTTTATGTTGTACTCCTCATCTTGCTTCTTCTTAACACCTCACCACGTCTCCCCCTTTCTTTCCACTTCCTTATTTCACTCTTCCCTCTCTCTTCTCTCTAGTTACTGTCATTATTATTTGCTTTTCCTCTTCTACCTCTCTTTGTCTCTCTCCTACTTCTTCTCTTTCTTTCCTTGCTCCCCTTTTTGTATTTATAAAGTAACATCCTCTATGTCTTTCTCAAAATGTCATATTTGTATAATTCTGCTTGGCTGCTCAATTTAATGCCAATGTCATATGCTTTTCTTGACATTCACTACACACTATCCTGAATTTTTTTTGTTTTTACTCTGTTTCATATGCTGTTATTATTGTCCCTCTATACTAGGACTATGATCAACCTTTTTGTATTATTTTTGTTTTCATCTTGGTCTATGTCATGTTATGAAAATATTTGAAATTTGTATATATTTTTGTTCTTTCATGCAATTTTATGTAATTCCTTACCTAACTCTTTTGTTACGTTGGAGCTTTTCTCCCCAGCCCTCCACTAAAAATTAGCTATCCTGGGCCAGTGGTCTTTCCTGGTAAACAAATTCCAGTAAATAAATAAATAACACATGGACACTCTACAGTGCATACTCCAAAGTTATTCCTCAGAACATGCAAAGAAAAGTAAATATTTTTTTATGGCAGGCAAGTTCCCCTGAACCCACACAACCCACCCCTGCTAATTATATATACTAACTCCATAATCCAGGGGAAAAGGGCATATCCCCCTACCCTGAGACTATCAGTCTTTTATAGCTGCCAACCATTTGCATATGTCAACCAACATGGGTCAGAAATACACAGGCTGACCATCCAAATTTTGATTTACTCTGGGACTGTGTGTGTGTGTGTGTGTGTGTGTGTGTGTGTGTGTGTGTGTGTGTGTGTGTGTGTGTGTGTGTGTGTGTGTGTGTGTGTGTGTGTGTGTGTGCATGTGTGTGCGTGTGTGTGTGTGTGTGTGTCTGTATGTATATATGTATTCAGACCCATTAACCAGTTCAGTGGGCTGACAGGCAAATCTTTGGTTGTCCCCTAAATGAAGCTAGAAACCAGATCCCAAAGTCTGCCAGAAAAAAAAACAGGAAACTTTATTGTATAAAAAAACAATATTAAGTGCTTTCATCGAGTGTAACCACGACTTCATCAGAATACAAAAAAATCAAATCAATGCAATGCTCACATTTAAATACTTCCTCTCCCAGTCACATGATTAATCAAGACCAATCAAAGCCCCCTGTTACAAAGTCATTTGCATCAAGTATGAGTCTGCAAAATAAATTTGTTAAACATACACTTAAAAAAAGAAAAAAGACAGACTTCACATAGCCTAGAAAAAAATGTTACACATATGAATATAACCTTAAAACACTAGCCAGTGATAGTCCATCACTGGACTGGGCTTTGACTGGTTATGATTAATCATGTGACTGTAACAGAATTCAAGGAGATACGGAAGAGTCACAGTATAACGAACTCACTTTAGAACCAGCAACGGTGAGATGCTCGGAGCATTTGCTGAACCAAGGTTGAGAACAACAGGAGACACAGAGTCCTCAATCGAGAGGACAGAGGAACAATTTTCAAAACCAGAGGAGGGAGAGAGGGAGTAGGAGATACTGAGTGCATCACTCACTTCTCTACAGCTTTTTGCTGACTATAATGAGCAAACTGAACTTACAATCATCAGTAACACTAAAGCTGACTTTTCTGTTTATAATTATTCTAGTAATGAGTACAGTGGCAACGTTGCAGAGTTGTTTGGGAGAGGCTTAACATTTGTTCCCACGGCATGTGCAAAACTTGATCAGCTGATTAGCGACTTTAAATTGTTTATTAGGAAGTTAAATTTTAAATTTTGTTCAAAAATACAGAAAGTCAATTTCAACAAAACATTTTGACCTGTAAGAGACTTTTTAACCCACCCCCAGTGCTGGTTCTGGTACTGTTTGAAAAAATGTGCATGCTTGATTTTAGACAATTACTGTTTACTAAAATAACGAGCACTGTTGAGCATAACCTTTCTAAAAGTGAGTGGCTATTGCTTAAAAGGTTAAGCCAGGACAAGCAGATATGGGTCATGAAACCCAACAAAGCTGGTGGGGTTGTGATCATGAACAAAAAAGACTATCTTAATCATTTAAATATACATTTACTAGATGATGATTTCTATGAGGAGGTATCCCAAAACTGTGTCCATGGGGCATACCAAAGGATAGATTATTGTTTGGAAGACGTGCTTACCCAAGAACAGATAAGTTTTGAGAAATACAACTTTTTGAAAGTCAAACACCCAACAATATCATCCATCTTTGGTATTCCAAAGATTCATAAAGACTTGGTAGACCCACTGTTAAGACGTATTGTTGATGGGGGGAGGTCAAAAACCCATCCTTTAGCCAAATTCATAGATATCAAGCTAAAAAACAGTTTAAAGTTTTTTGAACATCTTTATCAGGACTCCTGGGACTTTGTTGATAAACTTAAAAAGGTCAAATTTTCAAATTATATCATATTTTTAATGCAGACATTCAGAATTTGTTTAATGTGATCCCTCATATGGAAGTATTTGTCTTGTAACTTTCATTGTTCAATATTTATTTCTTTTCCCAATCTGCCATAACAGCAATGGTGTAGCTATTGGCACAAGAAGTGCCCATAGCCACGCCATCCTTTTGTAAATAGCAGCCATCAAACATAAAAACATTATTTTCTAAAACAGTTTCCATAAAGAGGCATATAAGGTACACTTTCTTCTTTTCATATTTACCATATTTATCTAAATACCTTTTAAAGGCAGACAAACCATACTCATTGGGGATAATAGTAAACAATGACTTAACATCCATCATCACTAATAGGCAATTCGACAAGTCACAGTTTTTACTAAACTGAAACAAGTCATTCAAAAAATGTTTTGTGTCTTTAAGCTAATAGCAGATTGTGGCACCAGTCACATAGTGTACCTAGCAAGCTGCCAAATATGCAATAAATTTTATGTAGGAAAAACAGATAGAGATCTGCATAGCAGAACATGTTTACAATATTAGGACTGGAACACCAAATAATGCTTTAGCGAAGCATGTTAGAGACACTAATGAACCACACTGCTTTAAGTTCATGGTAGTGAATAATACAAAAGTCACTATGAGGCAAAGGAACATAAGAAATAAAACAGAGATTAATGAATCAGAATGGGTTATTAAGTTACAAGCAACTGAAGGCAGTGATCTCAATGTTAGGATTCCTATTAACCCCATCTGAAAGCTAGAAGACATCGGTAAGGTTTTGATTTTTTATGAACTAAATGTAAACAATGTTTGCTGCTAGGCATTCACTGCAAACTGAATGAAAACAATGTTATGATATGTGTTTTGTCATAGGCTAGTTTTTTGGTACCAAGTTTGAATTAATTGAGTTGGATTGGTGTCATTTTAATCAGCTAAGTATAAAATAAGTGTTTTAGAACTGTTAAATAGGTCTGATGAACCAACAAGGAGATCTGTGAAAGAGCTTACCATTTTTTAATTATTTTTATGTGAAGTAAAGATATATGTTTTAACTGCTTTTATTGTTGTTTCCATTACTGAATAGTGTATGTTTAGCCATGTATTGATTCCGTTACTCATTGTATTTTAATGGAAATGGTACTATATACCAACTATGCATTCTTGGAAGGTCAATACTTCCTAAAGAAAATGGGTGTTGCTATGGAGCCTGTATGTACCCCCATATTTGCAAACATTGTCATAATACATTGGGAACAAGAACACATTTTTCAAAAGTTCCAGAAACCACCTTGGTCCCTTTATGTTCATTTCTTGGATGACATTTTTATTGCCTGGGAAGTGGGCTTAAGTGAGTTACAAAGGTTTGTTGAATACTTGAATTTAACTTCTTTAGCAATTTAACATCTATTTTTTTTAAATTTACCTCTATTTATGATTCATCACACATACACTACCCGGATGTTGAAATCACTAAGGATGTTTCCCAACAGAGAATTATAAGTAACATTTTCAGGAAAGGTACATATAGGTTCATAGGTAGGTACTAGGCTATTGGCCCTAGGGCCCATACAAGCCTAGCCAAAAAATGTACCCTGGCTTTCGCCACCCAAGAAAATTATTTTCCTATGCCCCTGTCGAGCAGAGCCACAGAAGTGATCCCTGGGGTGAATTTCCCATTTCCCATCCAATCATCAAGATTTTTCTTGAAGAGTGCTAATGAGGAGCTCTGTTTGACATAGATAGGTAGTCTGTTCCAGAGTATGGGAAGTCTCTGGGACAGGAATCTATCCCTCCAGCATGTTCTGTTTATTGTGGTGACAAGGTTAAGGTCCCTAGAGCGTGTAGCTCGGAGAGATTGGGATTTCTTTAAGTGGAGCATGTCCAACAGCTCTGGGTATATTCTAATAGTATGTATGTATAGTATATATTCTAATAGTATGTTACATTACACGAGTTGTCACCCAGAAATACAAAAATAAAAGGAATAGTGAAAGGGCAATTTGTGCATTTAGCACGTAAGGTATCAGACAATGAACAGTTCCAGGTAGAGAGTCAAAAACTGACTACAATGTTTACAGCTAGAGGTTATCCATCTGAGCTAGTTGTCACTATTTGTGATGAAGTTAAACAGAAAAGAAACCAGGAATTATATGTACCTATAATCAGAGCCCAGGAGCTATTCAGATCTAACAACAGGGGACACAGATGTAAACACCAATGTCTTTCAAGACAGTTTTGTCACCACGTACATGACTGATAGTAAGAACCTCTCAACTGTCCCTGATTTTCAGGGACGTCCCTGATATTGACTCATATTTTAACTCTGTCCCTCTTAATCCCTCCTAAAACTAGTGACTTTTGGAGGAAAGGTGATGAATTATACTTAATGAATAATGACAATAATTAAGTGTTATAAACTTCTTTTACTTCAGAAAATGTATATTAATTCATATGCTCTGATTCTATCAATGTTTCAAGTTAATAGCACTAATATTTTAAAAGTGTCCCTGATTGTCCCTGAGTGTTTCTTGACTTGTCCCTGATTCAGTTGATATTTGTCCCCAATCGTTTGAGAGGTCTGGTAAGGCCATTCTGAAAATTTTGAAAGATAATTGGAAACATTTCTGTTATGAAAATGCTATAGAAACAGTGGCAGCAGGACCTAGAATGGTATTTAGGAAAGGTAAATCACTAAAACAATACCTTAAAGGTCAGAATAGAGAAAGTAAGGGGACTTTAACAAATAAAAAGAGAGCACATTCAAGTGTGTTTTTGTACTCATGCAAACATATACTAGAGAAAGACTATGTGATTATTAATGGTTGAATATTTTCTCTGATTTTCATTGCAATTGTAATACTTCTTACATAGTTTACCTAGCCAAGTTTCAAGACAGTGTGACAGTTTTTATGTAGGAAAAACCAAAAGAAAACTTTGTGATAGAATATACAAACATTTTTTGGATGTAAAAACACAAAAGGATTCTTTGATTAGACATTTATCAAAATTTCCTGCTCACAAGTTTTTATTTTTTTGGGTTAGGTACTGTCACAAAGAATAGTAGAGAAGGACTTTGGGATGAGTTACTTGAGCTGTGTGAACTTAAATGGCAAATTAGATGAAATGCTCCAACATCAGCAAATTTGAATGATGGATTACCACCGGCTACTCTTTTAAGGTTACGTTCATATGATTTGTAACATTTTTTCTGGGTTATGTGAAGTCTGCCTTTTTTTTTTTTTTAAGTGAATGTTTCTTGAACAAATTTATTTTGTGGACTCATACTTGATGGAAATGACTGTAACTGGGGGCTTTGATTGGTCTTGATTAATCACATGACTGAGAGGAAGTACTTAAATGTGAGCATTGCATTTATTTGACATTTTTGTATTCTGATGAAGTCATGGTTACACTCTCTGGGATCTGGTTTCTAGCTTAATTTAGTTTTTCAAGGTTCTTGGTTTGTTATGTCTTTTGTGAAATATTTGATTGTACCAGCTGATTTAAGAATTTGATTAGCTTACCTGGAACTGGAGGTGAAAGCCAAAGTGAGATAGGAGAGAGTGGCCAATCCCAATGAAAAGGTACTGTTTTTCACGACAGTGCAAGAGTTCCACCTGAGGATGTCACAGGAGTACATTCCTTGGAACAGTGCCTTGAGAACAGGAGCTCAGTTTGCAGTCTAGGCAAGCACTGCATGTGTGGAACCAGGGGGTTAGCCTACTAGGATTTGTACCATATTTGTCATCCAGTGAGAGAGTACAGGAGCATAACAGAAAACAAAATTTGCTAAGACTTGAAAAAGGATGGCTGAGGTCCCTTACCTCATGGTGACTTCAGATGGCTGGAGATTGTGAAGAATGAATGAGCTTAATTTAATATGACTTGATGATTACAAAGGCCAAAAACAGGATACAAAAAGTAGGTTAGTATATATTATTATGTTTTATACATTCCTTTGGGTAGGATGTTTTATCATCTCTCCCAAACCGTTTTTTTCAGGGAGAGTGTTATTTTGGTTTTCCTGCCAAAGCTATGCTTGAAATGCCGAAAATGCTGCACTTGGAACCTCCCCATAGCTAAGGACCATTACTATGCACATCTAGTTTTTTAAGAAAGACACAAACTATTTCCTAATAAACAGGATGACAACCACTCAGTAAAGACATTAGTTCTGGATATAATCACAGCAAGAAAGACTTTACAAAATATTATCTGAAAACTGTGTTCAGCAGTAATGTAATTGATGAATATGACATATTTTTCTTTTACCTTTCTACAGTTTCATTTAGCAATAACATTTGCTATAGATTTTCAAGGAAAGTAGTCTGTTTTATATAGTGCTATTAAACTCTTCATTGCTCTATGAAGGCCGCATGCTGTTTTATATTAATACTGAATACGTTGAAGGGCAGAGTTCACACAATTTAATCTTCATGAAAAGAAAAAACTCTGTGCAGTCTTTAAAGCTAGTACAGGCATGACATATGAAGTCAGTGTTCTCAAATTTGAGGAGGAGTTAGCTTTCATTGCAGTTACTTGTAGAAAATATAAGAGAATGGGAAACTGCAAGAACAGTCACACCCTTAATTTGTAGCAAGTCCAGCTGATGAATAGCAATGCAGCAGATGAATAGCAAAAATGTTTTTATAATAAGTTCAAAGTGTCCTTCTATTTATCCAGTAACACTTTAATCTTAAAGGTGCTTAGTCAAATTTGAATCTGTAAAGTGCTATACAGGGTGACTGCGCTACACACTGCATTATGCTAATCCATAAAGCAGAAACTGGATTTTTTTACAACCATTCACTGATGGAGCAGATAAATCTTTAGGTTAGTACATGACATTATAGAATGGTGCATTAGCCAGAAAAAAAATCCATACTCATGTATATGCAGCAGTTATTTCTCTTTATAAAGGGAGTAACCCTTTCACAGTAACATTTTCAAATACATATGTTAGCAGATAATGTATTGCTCTTTAAGGCCATTTGACAAATAGACAGAATACATAGGTTTGTGCTAAGTGTGCTTGTGTGTGTGTGTGTGTGTGGGTAGGTGGTGGACAAGGATTCTTTAGCCAAAAATCATATATGGAGATGTAGTAGGGAATAATATCAGTCTTTGTGTCATAGGGATACTGTTGTAACAATGCCCTAAAACCTAATGCAACTGTAATGCATAGGGTTGCTTACATCACAATTTAGAATAAATAATTCTATGGGATGCTAAATAACACTTAACTCTTCTTGCCCCTAACCCATGCCTAATCACTAGCTTACGTGGCCCAACTGTTAAAAAAGAAGACACAAAAAGGGAGCGTAAACCAGTTTGAACACAGGTTGTAAATCGTTCTATATGTAGTTTATTGAAGTTAATTTATTGTTTGTATATTTATGGCTTTACCAGATCATTGTTTCCATGCTTCAGAGTCAGCAATTGTTGAACTCTGAGTTGCTATTGTATTTTCTATTAAAACTTAATAAAGATTATGGGGAAAAAAATAAGAAATAATTCCATGCAATGCAATCCATTAGATTTTAGAAGCATATGACTGTATATGTCGGTACAGGTACTTAATCATTCACATTTAAATGCTAGATTAGCAGCACAACATAACACAAATATCTCAAATGATGATTCTGTTTTATTAAAAACTGTACTTCACTAAAAATCGTGACTAGATTGATAAAACCTGTATTACATCTGATAGCCTCCAATGGTCAGGGCATTGGGGACAGGCTCTTGACAGACATGGTGGCTGTTTAGTCATATTCTAATAGCAATGCAATCCTGCCTTCACAGCGGTTATAAAAGCAGTGGAAATTCTCATTATAAATCATGCCGTGAGTGCAAACATCACGAGCACAAATATCACAGCATGTGAAATGTTCCTGTTTTCATGTGATGTCTCCAGTGAGGAAATTCTCCTTTCCCAGAGGTACAGCATTCCCAAAGCTGATTATATTAAGTAAAGAGGTGCAGAGCTAAAGCATTCTATGTGGGGGCTGTGGGGGCTGTGGGAGCTTTGACGCCCCTACATATAATTTTGCCCAATACTCCTTTTTTTCAAATTCTGACAGATTTCATACTTCTGATCCTCACATACATTATAAGAAACTGTGAAACGGTATATTTTGATCTTAGTTATAGAAGTGTTCAGACAGGCAGACATGATTAACATTAAAATGCAAAAGTCAGTTATTGAAATTATTTGCAAGTAAAGGGGCAGTGAAATTGTATTGTGCTATAGGTTGTGGGGTGAAATGTAATGGAAAATAAATGACTAGCTGATTTGCACACACTCACACATACACGTACCCTAAAAAACTTAAAAAAATACATAACACAATAATTGGTAATCAGATTTTCCAACTTTCCTGAGTCAGTTACCAAAGTTTGGCTCAGCTACTGACCCTTATGATACAATTATCAAATCATGCCATGGAGGATGCATGTGGGTGCAAAACTAGTTACTTCTGCATAACATAACCTATTTTTTTATTTGTAAACTAGTGATTAGCTGGGCCAATCCTGTTTATTCTAGAAGCCTGTGAGGAAAAGCTCCAGATATATAATTTATTACTAAAATTTCACATTACAACTGGAATTTCTATAAGGACAGAATGTTTATGTATACAGGAATACACAATGAATAACATGAGAAGAAAAATAGAGGTGCATACTGTATATCAACAGTAATTAGCCATAAATCCAGGAAAACTAAAAACTAACTCTCATCTTTGGTATGTTCAGTATGACATTTGATCAGAGTAAAAGTAATAGCAGCTGTGTTGTGAACACATTGTGTTAAATTTAAGACAGTTATAAGTTCATTCTTCTGGTATGCATAAAAAATAGCATGAGTGTCCACAACAAATGTAGTACTCCACTTGGTAAAATAAGGCAAATCCAAAATATGCTAACTATGCAAAATGTTAGTGGAGTCAGTATAAGGAATACACATTTGCATATCAGAGAAACAGATGTCAGGTATAAGTATAAATACTATATTTTCAGTGAGCAGAGGAGCGTAGTAGAAGGAGGTCAAACATGACTGAAGGGCATTGGGGCTCTGCTAAAGTAGGGCAGCAGAAAGGGGGAAAAGAGCAAGTGGCATGAGGGCAAACTGCAGGGAAGACAAATGTGAGGAAAAAGAAACTGAGAAAATATGGAAGAAGCGAAGGAGAGAGTGAGGCAGGAATGGGAAAAATAGAAAAAAGAAGGGAGTAAGTTCATTGGAAACAGGGAATATATAGGCCTAAAGAAAAGGAAAATTGGGACTAGTATGTCACATTTACAAGGGCAGTTATTTGTTAGATGAAATATAATAAAAAGTTTACAACTTTGTTTGGATGGAAGTCCATGTATGGTTAGAGGGAGTTTATTCCATTGTTTAGCTATATAAGTTGAGTCACCTGCAGCTAAATATTTCACGTGTTTTAATAAGGAGCCCTTCAAGCAGAATGATATTTGAGGTATATCAAGTTCATATAATGGATATTACTTGACTGCATAGTTCCGTCAAAACAAGGAAAGGCAACAGCTTATATATATATTATATATATATATTACAAGAATGGAAGGGGAGTTAAGAAGGTTTATGGTCTCCAACAGTTTTTGAAACATGATTTTGAAAAGTAACACATCTAGTACTAGTTCCAGAGAATGAAAATCAAAACTGTGTGAAGCAGTGCAAAAGGCTGTTACATAAAACTCCATGCAACTCACAGAGAAGCATGAATGACATAGGAACATCTGAGATATAAATACCACAGTGCTTTGCATTACATATAAAAACAAAAAATCATCAACATGCATCAGATATGCACATGTAGTTCAAAGAATGTGCACCATATAACTGAAATCATCCATGGCGGATCTGAAAGCACAAAACAATGCACAAAATGTACCAATGAACAGACAAAATACTGTTTATTGCCAACCTGCATGCAGTATCAGCTGGGCAATAACCAGCCAGCACTGTGACATTGATGAATGAAACCCTGACTTTGACCTAGACAATCCAGGTTTAATTAGCATGCTAGGAGCTGTAAGAGCTAATTGAGGACAGGGAATAATGAAGAACTGTAACTGCTTTGCCCTTCTATGTGTTGAATGAGGGTTATATATCCAAGGACAGGGCCAGTAGTAGTATTTTGGGGCCCCCAGTAAGTTTCAAGTTTGGGGCCCCACCCAGGAAAATATAAAAAGTGTGACCATATTGCCATCGCGCCTCCTTCCCTATCAAGCTCATGCAGCACCATTTAACAAATCACTGTGTAATGTTATTACATTCAGACCATTAAAAAGACTTGAAATGTCAAGGTACACACTGGCTGGCATTTAGTACCAATGTTACATTATGACAAGCCCCTGTAACACAGTAAGGTAGCCACTCACAATGGTACACACACACACACACACACACACACACACTGACTGGGACTATGCAGTGGTGCAGCAGTTAACTTTGTCACTTCCTCCCCCATCAAGAGGTTCTCTGGATTGATTCTCAGTTGGGATGCCTTCTGTGCTGAGTCTGCATGTCCTCCCTGCATTCATGTGGTTTCCTCGCACATTCCAAAGACATGCTTCTGCAGCATTTCTCCCTGGGCCTCTGCTAAAAATAGGCTCTGTCCTAGTCAAACTTTCCCGGTCAACAAATATTAAAGGCTCAAAAACATCAGCTTTGGCCGGCTAAGAACTTGCTGTATTCAACTGGACGTATAAGAGAATTTAAGTACCTTTATCTGCACTTTTTTTTTCAAAAAATACAGTATTTAAATTGATTTTAACTGTGTTGCAGGAATATTAACTGAACTGGAAGTTAGTCAGTGTTTGCTGAATTTTGTTATTTGCTAGTAATTACAGGTGTGGGGGTAGCCACATTCTTTGATTTCCTGTCCTTGCCTATTTAAGTGGTACAGTGTGAAATATTTTCTGCTTAAAAACCTCAGCTTTGGCCGGCTAAGAACTTGCTGTATTCAACTGGACATATAAGAGAATGTAAGTACCTTTATCTGCTCTTTTTTTTTTTCAAAAAAATGCAGTATTTAAATTGATTTTAACTGTGTGGCAGGAATATTAACTGAACTGGAAGTTAGTCAGTGTTTGCTGAATTTTTGTTATTTGCTAGTAATTACAGCTGTGGGGGTAGCCACATTCTTTGATTTCCTGTCCTTGCCTATTTAAGTGGTACAGTGTGAAATATTTTCTGCTTAAAAACCTCAGCTTTGGCCGGCTAAGAACTTGCTGTATTCAACTGGACGTATAAGAGAATTTAAGTACCTTTATCTGTACTTTTTTTTCAAAAATACAGTATTTAAATTGATTTTAACTGTGTTGCAGGAATATTAACTGAACTGGAAGTTAGTCAGTGTTTGCTGAATTTTGTTATTTGCTAGTAATTACAGGTGTGGAGGTAGCCACATTCTTTGATTTCCTGTCCTTGCCTATTTAAGTGGTACAGTGTGAAATATTTTCTGCTTAAAACCCTCAGCTTTGGCCGGCTAAGAACTTGCTGTATTCAACTGGACATATAAGAGAATTTAAGTACCTTTATCTGCACTTTTTTTCAAAAAATACAGTATTTAAATTGATTTTAACTGTGTTGCAGGAATATTAACTGAACTGGAAGCTAGTCAGTGTTTGCTGAATTTTGTTATTTGCTAGTAATTACAGGTGTGGGGATAGCCACATTCTTTGATTTCCTGTCCTTGCCTATTTAAGTGGTACAGTGTGAAATATTTTCTGCTTAAAAACCTCAGCTTTGGCCGGCTAAGAACTTACTGTATTCAACTGGACGTATAAGAGAATTTAAGTACCTTTATCTGCACTTTTCTTTTAAAAAAAATACAGTATTTAAATTGATTTTAACTGTGTTGCAGGAATATTAACTGAACTGGAAGTTAGTCAGTGTTTGCTGAATTTTGTTATTTGCTAGTAATTACAGATGTGGGGTAGCCACATTCTTTGATTTCCTGTCCTTGCCTATTTAAGTGGTACAGTGTGAAATATTTTCTGCTTAAAAACCTCAGCTTTGGCCGGCTAAGAACTTGCTGTATTCAACTGGACATATAAGAGAATTTAAGTACCTTTATCTGCACTTTTTTTCAAAAAATACAGTATTTAAATTGATTTTAACTGTGTTGCAGGAATATTAACTGAACTGGAAGTTAGTCAGTGTTTGCTGAATTTTGTTATTTGCTAGTAATTACAGGTGTGGGGTAGCCACATTCTTTGATTTCCTGTCCTTGCCTATTTAAGTGGTACAGTGTGAAATATTTTCTGCTTAAAACCTCAGCTTTGGCCGGCTAAGAACTTGCTGTATTCAACTGGACGTATAAGAGAATTTAAGTACCTTTATCTGCACTTTTTTTCAAAAAAATACAGTATTTAAATTGATTTTAACTGTGTTGCAGGAATATTAACTGAACTGGAAGTTAGTCAGTGTTTGCTGAATTTTGTTATTTGCTAGTAATTACAGGTGTGGGGGTAGCCACATTCTTTGATTTCCTGTCCTTGCCTATTTAAGTGGTACAGTGTGAAATATTTTCTGCTTAAAAACCTCAGCTTTGGCCGGCTAAGAACTTGCTGTATTCAACTGGACATATAAGAGAATTTAAGTACCTTTATCTGCACTTTTTTTTCAAAAAATACAGTATTTAAATTGATTTTAACTGTGTTGCAGGAATATTAACTGAACTGGAAGTTAGTCAGTGTTTGCTGAATTTTGTTATTTGCTAGTAATTACAGGTGTGGGGTAGCCACATTCTTTGATTTCCTGTCCTTGCCTATTTAAGTGGTACAGTGTGAAATATTTTCTGCTTAAAACCTCAGCTTTGGCCGGCTAAGAACTTGCTGTATTCAACTGGACGTATAAGAGAATTTAAGTACCTTTATCTGCACTTTTTTTCAAAAAAATACAGTATTTAAATTGATTTTAACTGTGTTGCAGGAATATTAACTGAACTGGAAGTTAGTCAGTGTTTGCTGAATTTTGTTATTTGCTAGTAATTACAGGTGTGTGGGTAGCCACATTCTTTGATTTCCTGTCCTTGCCTATTTAAGTGGTACAGTGTGAAATATTTTCTGCTTAAAAACCTCAGCTTTGGCTGGCTAAGAACTTGCTGTATTCAACTGGACATATAAGAGAATTTAAGTACCTTTATCTGCACTTTTTTTCAAAAAATACAGTATTTAAATTGATTTTAACTGTGTTGCAGGAATATTAACTGAACTGGAAGTTAGTCAGTGTTTGCTGAATTTTGTTATTTGCTAGTAATTACAGGTGTGGGGGTAGCCACATTCTTTGATTTCCTGTCCTTGCCTATTTAAGTGGTACAGTGTGAAATATTTTCTGCTTAAAACCTCAGCTTTGGCCAGCTAAGAACTTGCTGTATTCAACTGGACGATAAGAGAATTTAAGTACCTTTATCTGCACTTTTTTTTTCAAAAAAATACAGTATTTAAATTGATTTTAACTGTGTTGCAGGAATATTAACTGAACTGGAAGTTAGTCAGTGTTTGCTGAATTTTGTTATTTGCTAGTAATTACAGGTGTGGGGTAGCCACATTCTTTGATTTCCTGTCCTTGCCTATTTAAGTGGTACAGTGTGAAATATTTTCTGCTTAAAAACCTCAGCTTTGGCCGGCTAAGAACTTGCTGTATTCAACTGGACGTATAAGAGAATTTAAGTACCTTTATCTGCACTTTTTTTTTCAAAAAAATACAGTATTTAAATTGATTTTAACTGTGTTGCAGGAATATTAACTGAACTGGAAGTTAGTCAGTGTTTGCTGAATTTTGTTATTTGCTAGTAATTACAGGTGTGTGGGTAGCCACATTCTTTGATTTCCTGTCCTTGCCTATTTAAGTGGTACAGTGTGAAATATTTTCTGCTTAAAACCTCAGCTTTGGCCGGCTAAGAACTTGCTGTATTCAACTGGACATATAAGAGAATTTAAGTACCTTTATCTGCACTTTTTTTTCAAAAAATACAGTATTTAAATTGATTTTAACTGTGTTGCAGGAATATTAACTGAACTGGAAGTTAGTCAGTGTTTGCTGAATTTTGTTATTTGCTAGTAATTACAGGTGTGGGGTAGCCACATTCTTTGATTTCCTGTCCTTGCCTATTTAAGTGGTACAGTGTGAAATATTTTCTGCTTAAAAACCTCAGCTTTGGCCGGCTAAGAACTTGATGTATTCAACTGGACATATAAGAGAATTTAAGTACCTTTATCTGCACTTTTTTTTCAAAAAATACAGTATTTAAATTGATTTTAACTGTGTTGCAGGAATATTAACTGAACTGGAAGTTAGTCAGTGTTTGCTGAATTTTGTTATTTGCTAGTAATTACAGCTGTGGGGGTAGCCACTTTCTTTGATTTCCTGTCCTTGCCTATTTAAGTGGTACAGTGTGAAATATTTTCTGCTTAAAAACCTCAGCTTTGGCTGGCTAAGAACTTGCTGTATTCAACTGGACGTATAAGAGAATTTAAGTACCTTTATCTGCACTTTTTTTTCAAAAAATACAGTATTTAAATTGATTTTAACTGTGTTGCAGGAATATTAACTGAACTGGAAGTTAGTCAGTGTTTGCTGAATTTTGTTATTTGCTAGTAATTACAGGTGTGTGGGTAGCCACATTCTTTGATTTCCTGTCCTTGCCTATTTAAGTGGTACAGTGTGAAATATTTTCTGCTTAAAACCTCAGCTTTGGCCGGCTAAGAACTTGCTGTATTCAACTGGACATATAAGAGAATTTAAGTACCTTTATCTGCACTTTTTTTTTCAAAAAATACAGTATTTAAATTGATTTTAACTGTGTTGCAGGAATATTAACTGAACTGGAAGTTAGTCAGTGTTTGCTGAATTTTGTTATTTGCTAGTAATTACAGGTGTGGGGTAGCCACATTGTTTGATTTCTTGTCCTTGCCTATTTAAGTGGTACAGTGTGAAATATTTCCTGCTTAAAAACCTCAGCTTTGGCCGGCTAAGAACTTGTTGTATTCAACTGGACGTATAGGAGAATTTAAGTACCTTTATCTGCACTTTTTTCAAAAAATACAGTATTTAAATTGATTTTAACTGTGTTGCAGGAATATTAACTGAACTGGAAGTTAGTCAGTGTTTGCTGAATTTTGTTATTTGCTAGTAATTACAGGTGTGGGGTAGCCACATTCTTTGATTTCCTGTCCTTGCCTATTTAAGTGGTACAGTGTGAAATATTTTCTGCTTAAAACCTCAGCTTTGGCCGGCTAAGAACTAGCTGTATTCAACTGGACGTATAAGAGAATTTAAGTACCTTTATCTGCACTTTTTTTTCAAAAAATACAATATTTAAATTGATTTTAACTGTGTTGCAGGAATATTAACTGAACTGGAAGTTAGTCAGTGTTTGCTGAATTTTGTTATTTGCTAGTAATTACAGCTGTGGGGGTAGCCACATTCTTTGATTTCCTGTCCTTGCCTATTTAAGTGGTAAAGTGTGAAATATTTTCTGCTTAAAAACCTCAGCTTTGGCCGGCTAAGAACTTGCTGTATTCAACTGGACGTATAAGAGAATTTAAGTACCTTTATCTGCACTTTTTTTCAAAAAATACAGTATTTAAACTGATTTTAACTGTGTTGCAGGAATATTAACTGAACTGGAAGTTTTGACTCTGCTCTTCAGTTAGTCCCACCCACCCTCCCTGTTTTTTGTTTTGGTGTTAATTTTATTGGCCTTGAAACTGCCCGCCCCTCTTGTAAATTTGTGTTTGGATACTCCTTTTGGGCCCTTCTCATTTGCTCACTCAACTGAGTGCAGTGAGATCATATTCTGATTTCAGGCACTCCTACTGTGTACAAAGAGAGCATCTGGGAAACAGGAAAAAAAATTAAGCTTGTTTCCTGCCTTTCCTGTTAAGTGGTATAGACTATTTGTAGGCTTCTGAGCCCCCAAGCCCTTCTGTGTTGGAGGGAAGCCTTCAAGCTTAGTTTTTTTTTTCTTATAACTAGTCAGTTTTCTAGTTTCAGCACTCAAATCTGTTTCTTTGATCTCAGCACTTGTTCAGAAAAAAAAAATTTCATCTGCTTTTACTGTACTTGTGTTTCTACCTACTTTATTTTACTTTTGCATCATCTTAAAAGTACTCAATTGTATTTATTACTGCTTGGTGTAACTCATTCTAAGCCTTTTGGTTTAAACACTTGGGCTTCGGACCAGTTGTTTTGCACTGAGAGGGTTTGTGGTCTGCACTGTAATGGCAGAACAGGTAGCTTACATCTAGGTTGGGAACTGCTGATTGAGGGCTCAGTGTCTGTTATTCTAAAAGTGTATTAATTCTGGTTTAAGCACTTGGGCTTTCAGGCCAGTTATTTTACTTTAAGAGGGTTCGTGGTCTGCACTCTTGTGGGAGGAGAGGCTGGACTCTGCTCTTCTGAGCTGGGAATTTCTGGTTAAAGGCTTATAGTGCATGCATATCTGAACTGCTTCTTACTGAAGTTGGTGCGCCTTGTTTGCTGTGGCATAGACTGGATTCGGGCCTGCTGGATCTAGCTTTGTTTGTGTAACTTGAGCACTAATCCAGGCATTCTCTAAAGTATTCAATTGTATTTATTACTGCTTGGTAGTAACTTGATTAAAGTGTAGCTATCATTCTAAGTCTTTTGGATTAAGCACTTGGGCTTCAGACCAGTTGTTTTACATTAGGAAGGTTTGTGGCATGCACTGTGGTGGCAGGACAGGTAGCTTTCATCCTTCTAAGTTGGGAACTGCTGATTGAGAGCCCAGTGTCTGTTATTCTTAAAGTGTATTAGTTCTGGTTTAAGCACTTGGGCTTCAGGCCAGTTATTTTACATTAAGAAGGTTCGTGGTCTGCACTCTTGTATGAGAAGAGGCTGGACTCTGCCCTTCTGAGCTGGGAATTTCTGGTTAAAGGTTTATAGTGCCTGAATATTTGAACTGTATCTTACTGAAATTGGTACACCTTGTTTGCTGTAGCATAGACTAGATCCAGGCCTGCTGAATCTAGCTTTGTTTATATGCTTATTGTTTGTTTGCTTGTTATTTCCCTGGAACGCTAATTCCACCTAATACGCGGCTTCTCAGTGCTTCTGTGGATCACTAGTGATAGCTGCATTGCTTACTGTACTTATTTCCTTGTTTCACTTGAAAGAAAGTTACTGTTTGTCGTTTTTGCATTTAAGTTACCTGTAACACATTGCACTTAAGTTACCTGGCACTTGCTCACTAAAGCAATTATATAAGTCAGCACTAAAAATTAAAAGCACTACACCCTCACTCCCCACTGGCCCTTGTTTTCAATTATTAAGGAATTCCCAATATTATTCTAGCATGTCCAAAGGTCAGTTGTCATTCTCCTCTCCGGACCAGCTGGTGAATCTGGGAATCTTGAGGCAATGTTACAACTGCCTCATGTACACAGACAACCCTCTCCTCCTCCCAACAAATTCCAACACATGTGAGAGATGCAACCATATAGCCAAACTGGAGGCTAAGCTCTCTCAACTCAGTACTGGCATAACCAGTCATGAGGAAAAGGAAACCACGCTCACTACAATTCCATTCTCACATAGACCTACCACGACAGCAAACCAAACACATAATCACACAAAAACATACTCAGAGGCTCTAAATAAAGATCTGCCTAAGCAGCAGAGACCTCCAAAGCAGACACCCAAGCAACCGCTACCCCAAAATAAAACACGTGCAACACATATCTCACAAAGCCAGTGTGCCGAACAGTCACAGCCCTTAAGACTAAACAACACACCTGATACACTTGTAATAGGTGACTCTATCGTCAGGCACACTGACGTCCCACTCACCAGGCTGAACAAGGAGAGGGTCATGGTGAGCAGCCTGTCGGGCGCTAGGATCTGCCATATAACACAAGCACTCAGGTCACTCCAAGGCAAGTACAAATATGACTCAGTCATTGTCCATGCTGGTGTGAATGACCTGAGACATACCTCCCTTGACTACATGAAAAGAGACATAAAGGAGCTCTCTGAACATGTATCCCAGGCCGGTATGACCCTGACCTTGAGTAGCATCTTACCCTCACCAAGAATGATGCCACAATATGAAGACAAGATGATCAATTTCAACAATTGGCTTAAGTACTGGTGTCATTCAAAGGGGATCCAATGCCTGTAGCTTGGGATGATATGCTCGACAAGCCATGATGCTTCGCTAGGAACGGCTTGCACCTGTCACCCCTGGGCTTTCGGATATTGGCAAAGGCTCTTGCTACCCCCATAGTGCCTTTTTTAGGCAAGGCTCAAAAGACAAACCCACCTCCATAGGTATCACAAGGGATAAGAAACTAAGAGTAATGCTACTCGCCAGAAGTCTAAACCTCAAGATGCACGCACTCGAAACTCTCCTTAGCATAGAGAACATCGATATCTGTGCAGTAACAGAAACCTGGTTCAGGGCTCCCCTGAGCACCCCAGCACTACCAGGTTATACCTCATACCATGCTTTTTGGCCCCAAAACTTGGACCGAACCACAAAAGGAGGGGGGAGTATCGATATTCATCAAAGATACCCACACCTCCAGGTTGGTGGCAAAGCACGAAGCATCAGAGACTATCTATGTGCAACTAACAGTGGGTAGAACTGCCTTCCAGTTTATAGCCTGCTACAGACCACCCTCCCAAACCCAGGAACCCCACTCGGCCTTCCTGAGAACACTGGAAAATATGAAGGTCTCTCCAAACACCATTATATTGGGCGACTTCAACTACCCAAACATAGACTGGGAGCATTACTCTAGCTCCAACACCCTAGCCCAAAGGTTCCTAGAATTTATAAACTCAAATGCTATGGAACAACTTGTTACCACTCCCACAAGAGGGGAAAACATACTGGACCTAATCATCACCAACATGGGGACTCTATGCTCCTGACCAGAAGTGTATCCCTCACTGGTAAGATCAGACCATAAACTAATCTCACTGGATATTCACATCCCGACCCCAACCCCTGCCCAGAAAACCACAGTGAAAAACTTCTCTAAAGCAAATTTTACACTCCTCAAAACTGAGGTGGAATCCTTCAAAGCCCCCGGGCCTGTGGAAAATACGGCCCAGACCGCAGAATCCTTTATAAACGCATTCTATGAACACCTTCAGGAATGCATGGATCATGCGATCCCTAATAAAACCAAGACCCAATCCTCCAAAGGCAGACGTCCTGTCTGGTGGACCCCAGCCATAAACAAACTATACAATAGAAGGAGGAAGCTACTAAATGATAGAGCAAAATCCCAAAAAGGGAAGGCATCACTGATCAGTATTAGCAAAAAACTACGGGCACTCATAAAATTGTCTAAGGCCAGCTTTGAGAGAAAAATTGCAGAGGACACTAAGGATAATCACAAGACTTTCTTTAGTTATGTTAGGAACCTGGGTGGTAATTCCCAGATATGCTCAGAATAAGTCCAAAATGACAAAAAATACACTGAACCCACAGACATTGCCAACATCCTAGCTGACAGGTTCAGCGCAAACTTCTCCCACCAAAGGGCAAATATCTATCCCAGCAGAGTGCTGCTCCCCTGACATCTCAGATGCTCAGGTAAGAGCCGCCCTCTCCAAAGAAAAAAACACAGCATCAATGGGACCAGACAGTGTCCCGGTCTGCGTCCTACATGAACTCCAAGAAGAGCTAAATCCAAACATAAAACTACTGTTCAATCTCAGCCTTAATACAGGATATGTGCCCAAAGAGTGGCGTACAGCAACAGTGGTCCCTCTCCATAAAGGTGGTGCCTCAATGGATCCTGGAAACTATCGCCCCATAAGCCTGACTAGCTTGGTCTGCAAAGCTATGGAAAGGATCATCATGGACCTCATAAATAAAGATATTGGGGACCTACAGACACTGGATCCTACCCAGTTCGGCTTTGTTAAGGACAGATCCTGCCTCTTAAACCTGGTTGATTTTATTGAAACAGTCACCAAGGCCATTGATGAGGGGAAGGTGGTCCACACAGCCTACCTGGACCTCACAAAAGCCTTTGATACAATACCCCACTCGGGCATTATAGATAAGCTCACCAGCTTAAATATAAACCCCTATGTCACTAGATGGATTGCAAACTCGCTCAAGGACAGAACCCACATGGTTAGAATTGCTGGAGCCATGTCAGACTCCAAACCAGTTACAAGTGGTGTTCCACAAGGCTCAGTCCTGGGACCTCTCTTGTTCGGTATATATTTCTCAGAGGTACAGGCCAACACGGAAGAACTGTGGCTGACCAAGTTCGCAGACAACTGCAAACTGGGCGCCATAATCGACTCTCCAGCCGACACAAGCATCCTCCAAAAGGGCCTCATAGAAACAGACAACTGGTGCCAGAGCCATGGCCTCAAGCTAAATGCCAAAAAGTGTATAGTCATCCCCTTTGGCAAAAACAAAGTGCCCACAAATTACCACATAGGTGGTAATCCATTAAGTACAGAAGAAGTAATTAGGGACCTGGGGACCCAAGTTGATAGCAATCTCTCATTTGACAACCACGTGGCCAAAGTGGTTAGAAAAACATTTTATATAGCCCACCTAATCATGAAGGGATTCACATCTAGATCAGGGGAGGTTATCGTGCCTCTTTACTCATCCCTCATCAGGACCATAATTGAGTGCAATGCCCCTTTTGGGATGTACCTTACCAGACACCTGCAGCAACTGGAAAGACCCCAAATGTACATCACCAAGAGGATCAAAGGGCTCAAACAGATGCCATATGCTGCCCGGTTAAAAAAACTCCAGCTCTACTCAGTGGCATACCACCTGTTCAGAGGCGATCTGTGCCTGACGTATAAAGCCATGTCCAACCCGGAATTAATGGACATGCTGCACCTCAGAAAATCCAAATCCCATCGAGCTACGCGCTCGAGAGACTTGAACCTCAGCACTGAAATAAATAGGACATGTTGGAGGGACAGATTCATAACCCAGAGGCTCCCTTCACTCTGGAATAAAATTCCAGTCCAGGTTAGGCAGAGTCCCTCATTGACTCTCCTCAAGAGGAATCTTGATGAGTGGATGGGAGATCGTAGGTTTACCCCGGGTATCACTTCTGTGTCACTGTTAGACAGAGGCACAGTATACTAACCTCGAAAAAGGGCATAGCAAAATAAATTTAAAATGGGTGGCAAAAGCTAATCACATTCTGGCTAGGCTTATAAATGCCCTAGGGCAGATAGCCTAGTATGAACCTATAAAATTTAGTACCAATAAATTATGACAAGCCGCTGTACCACAGCAAGGTAGCCACACACAGAGGTTCACACACTGACTGGCATTTAATACTAATGTTACATTACGACAAGCCCCTGTACCACAGGAAGGTAGCCACTCAAACACTGACTGGCATTTAGTAGTAATGTTGTTACATTATGGCAAGCCTCTGTACAGCATCAAGGTAGCCAGTCTCACAGAGGTAAACAAAGACACCCACACAGACTCCCTCACACAGGACAGAAACACGAGGCAGACAGTTACACAGACTCATAGACAGGACATAGACACCCACACATGCTGGACAGCACTACAGTAAGACTGAACATTAAAAATTTAAAATACTGTGCTTATGAACTAATAATGATGCTAGAATAAGATTTTGCACTAACATGCATTGTGTGACCCCACATTTTTGAAGAACAGACCAAAACTAACAAACATCTGGACATTGTGCAACATTCTCACAGCCCCTACCAAACTCCTAACCTCTCAGCATAATTCCAAAGCTGAAAATAACTGCAGAACAAAGGTGTAACATCAAGGATAGTTACAAACATTGCTATGATAAACTTAGAAAGATATTAGAATAACAGGGATTGCATTAGCATTCATTACAATAATCAATACATTCTGCAGAACTCTCATAGTTCCCCCCAAAAGTCTCATCAGAATTCTAGAGGAGGTACAAAAAAAAAAAAAAAAAAAAAGACAAGGACGTAACATTAGGGAGTTTAAAACATTGTGGTTATGAACTAATAAAGATGGTAGAATGGTAGAATAACAGATTTTTCCAGTAGCATGCATTGTGTGAATTCACATTTTGATGACTAACAGACCAAAAATACAGGGCAAACATCTAAACATTGTGCAACATTCTCACAGCCCCTACCCCTCTCTTCTAACCTCACAGCTTAACAATTCCAGACAAAAGCCTGGAAAAAAATAAAAGAAAAAGCAGAACAAAGGCATAACATCCGGGATAGTTTGAAACATTAAGACATCAGTATATTCTGCAGAATTGTCACAGCCCTTACCCCCCAGTATCTCAGCATAATAAGTCTGGATGAAGTGAAAGTAAAATAAAAACACAAAGGCATAACATAAAAAACAATGTGCTTATCAGCAAATATAGATGCTGGAATAACAGATTATGAAGTAAAATGCATTGCGTAACCCCACATGTTTTAATGAAAATAGATAAATACCAGGCAAACATCTGAATATTGCACAACATTCTCACAGACTGTAACCCCCCTACCAACCTGTCAGCACAATAACTCTAGACAAAGCAAAAAATTATCATAGAACAAAGGCGTACCATCAGGGATAGTTGTAAACGCTGCTGGTGTACACAATACTAGTATAACAGGGTCTGCATTAGTATACATTAAAATAGCAGCTGTACATTCTGCAACATTCTCACAGCCACTAACTCCCCTCCCAACCTCTCAGCACAATAATTTTGGACAGAGCAAAAAATTATCATAGAACAAAGGTGTAGCATCAGGCATCATTGTAAACATTGCTGGTATACACAAAACATACTACCAGAACAGGGTTTGCATTGGTATACATTAAAACATCTGTATATTCTGCAGCATTCTCACAGCCACTATCCCCCACTACAGATATTTCAGCACAATTGTACACAAAACAAAAATGCAATATTGAATATTCTTATGCAAGACTAGATAAAAAAACGACTTCAAATCTGGACATTAATTACAAACAAGCCTTCTTTCCTCAGTCTCTTAGCAGAAGAATTCTGGACAAAGATAAAATAAAACTGTTACAACCACAACCCCCCCCCCCACACACACACACACACACACACAAATCATCATAGTGTAACAACTCTGCAGGAAAAAAGTTATACAATCCTCTCCCTAGGTTTCCTCTCCCCCCCCCCAGCAAAAAATAAAGTTAAAAATAAACCCAGCAACTTACCTTTTCTGCAGTCGATAGAAGGCTGCTACTAATCCTCTGCTTGCTTCTACTACACACAGACCAGACCTGTTCAGCCCTTTTAAATTGCCCTCAGAAGGACAGTTTTTCAGATCTTTTAGAAATTGCCCTTACAAGGGCAGTTAAAATACAGCTGCTTTGCTGGTCCCAATGTCGTTCCAGCAAAACCTGCATCCTCCATCCATCCTCACAGCATCCCTCTCAACATCTTAGCATGAAAAGCTGGACAAAGCCAAAAATAATAGGGGTACAAAGGCTTAAAAATAGGGACACTTTTTAAATATTGCTTATATAACCTTACAAACTTGCTTTCAGACTTTGCTTTAGCATACATTTTTCTGAAGGATATAAAGTCTAAAACTTATATGTATGTGTCTGCTATTATTTAGTGACTTCAATACACATTACTGTATAAGAAAACCACAAATTTTATGAAGAACAAATCAAAAATATAAAGCAAAAATCTGGATATTCTTAAAAATTTGGGCAGTTCAGATATGTGCCTAAAGTCGACAATAAAAAGAACTGACCCAACAGACCACATATTACGGTAAACCCAATCAGGAAGCTAGAACTTGCTTCTTGATTGCTACAGCCAATCAGGTCCCTTGCTTCACTGAAGCGGACCTGATTGAGAGCAGCTAACAAATATAGCAAGGGACCTGATTGGTTGCAGCCATCAAGGAAGCAAGTTCTTTCAGGAAAAAAAAAAAGGCGGAATTGCATGACGGCACTGCCAAATGAATGAGGCACCAAGCAAGGAGTGGAAGAGATGTAGAAAGCTGCAACTGCTTCATATGGGAGCCCTCGTACGTGGGGAGATAATCAGGGGCTCCCCACGGCCACGGGTTTGGTGGGTGCCTAATGCCGGCTATGTCCAAGGATATGGACATGGTTCTAGTTCCTCATAGGGATAGAGGCCAGTGTAGAAGACATTCACCATCAAGGGGTGTCAGACCTGAACTGCTATACCACACATATGGCACTACTCCTTGTTTGTGTAATCCCCATGATGGGACATTCGAGAACACAAGGGGAGCAGCTAGGGTATAGAAAACTACTCTGCTAACAATATGACAGCTCAACTCTCTGGTTTCTGTATTGGTACTGTGGCCATCTACACCAGTACAGTGGAGCTTCTTCCACAGGGGAGACCCTGGCATTGCAGATCTGCACTGGGATATTGATATGGAATACTGGGGAACAGCTGAAAGCTATAGTCTCTAATGGATGGGATGGAAAAAGAAGCAAAAGAAAAAAATCTCTGTGGTCCAACTAAGAATCCACTTTATGAACAAACCCAAACTGATGTAAACACTCGAAAAGGTTACCAAGGCAGAGTGGTAGTGTGAGGCTCCCACAATGAATGTGGACGAATGTTCAAAAAGGTCTGGTGTAATAGCATAAGCATCCTCAAACTAACTAAGAACATGAGAGGTGACACCTTAAGGGAGTTTATTGCCAGACAATGGATGAAATGGTTTAAAATAGACATAGAACTTGTTACACTACTAATCAATGCAACTTCACTGGATAAGATTTCAACTTTTCAGTTTTAACCAGTCAATTTTAACTCGGCAATCCATATTATCTACAGAAAATAACTGTATATACTGCTTCTGTGTGTGACTCACCAGTGATTCTCCATATGTGTTCTTTTCTCTTTATACCATACTTTTTGTGACTGCGAAGTTAATAAGGATGGCACACAGGAGGAATGTCCACTGTAAAAAAAAACACTTCTAAAACATTTTTTCATTGGGTTGAATCTTTCAGCATTCTACTGTTTTAGTCTGGCTGAAGATTCAGTGAATTATAAACTTGTGGAGACATATTAAATGCCATTGTACATTGTTTCTAATGGGCATACTGAAATGGGAAACAGACACATGCTTTCACTGAATATGGCCCACCCAAGACAATAATGGTGTGTTTCTGGGGAGTTACAAGGATAACATGTGCTCGAACACAACCTTTAAAAACACAGCTAAAAGACTGATTCAGTTGTACAGGATGGGCTTTATAAGAATTGCTGGTGCTTTTACCCTATATTTTACAATGCAAGAACCAAGGCTTTTTTTTCAAAGTTTCTCATTAACCACTAAGTGCAATATCAAAAAAAAAATAATCTATGCTTTTTGGAAGCTTTTCTTCACTCGAGTAGGTTGATTTCTACTGTTGGATCCTCTCACAGAACCACATGGTCCAGCATTAATGGAGGTTAGAAACAGTGTAATTTCAGTAGAAAGTACCTAGAATCTACTGCATGGTAGGACAAAGTGCAAGTGAGGACCAAAAACTTCCTCCCAATGGCAATACTCAAAACAGCAAAAGGATGAAGAAGTCTCCTATGAAGGCTAGTGACAAATGCAAGTGCTACATTTACTTCCCTTTAGGCTATTATCTGAGAACACGTGAATTACTGATCTTCATATTTTTCTAGCATGATTTTCCACCTACCCAGCCAGGAGATGGACATTCTCTGTATGACATCTTTTGCATGTTCTACTCGGACAATGACTTGACAGCTTCAGTATATACAATGCATGCTGTCTCTGCTTTCCTTTCCTCTTATGTGTTGCTTTGCTTTGATAATATACTTTAGTTATTAATGATGTCCATTACTATTTATAGACAATGTATATGTAAGTGGTTGCACTTAATGGTCTGATTTGCTCATTTGATAGTTCTAGCTATATATAAATCTTAGCAAGTCCAACTTGAAGGGCTAGGACTGGTGCAGAATATAGCTGAGTTTAGTGTGTTTGCATGTGTGTGTGTGTGTGTGTGTGTGTGTGTGTGTGTGTGTGTGTGTGTGTGTGTGTGTGTGTGTGTGTGTGTGCATGTGTGCATGCGTGTGCGTGCATGTGCGTGTGTGTGTGTGTGTGTGTGTGTGTGTGTGTGTGTGTGTGTGTGTGTGTATGTGTGTTCGCGTGTGTGTGCACGCACATGTCTGCGTGTGTGTGTGTGTGTGTGTGTGTGTGTGTGTGTGTGTGTGTGTGTGTGTGTGTGTGTGTGTGTGTAGGTGTGTGTGTGCATGTGGCTCCTACTGGCCCTCACCTCTGAGATTGGTTGGTAATATTAGCAGGTGGTGCTCACGGTATACTTTTTCACACTTCTGGGTGTGATCCATATATCTCTTATTATGCTGTCCCATTGTTGTACACATTGTCTGAAAACTTCTGCATTTCCCTTCAAGACAATAGACTTACATCTCAATTCTTGACCAAGCTTTAGTTTTGTCAAACACTGTCACTGACATTATGCAAATTAAATGAATTTACCAATCTAGTTATGAATTCACGTTTCTATTTTATTTTAGATTGTCCTTTTTAGTAACTGTACTTCCACATTTTCGGTACTATCTGATCATTAAAGATGACATCCTTATTGATTATAAATACTTTCAAGCATCAACTGTCGAGACCTTTCAGCCTTGGCAAGCCAAAGGCCTAAAGCCTTTACTATGTGTGAAGAACCTGAAGGTCACATCATGCTATGGCAACTTCTGTTCCTAGCAAATTTAAAAAAACTACAAATTGCCCTGCCTTATTAGTTTGGAAATCCACCACCTCACCTAAGATGCCTACCTGAGGAGCATGCTCAATGGTTGTTTTTCTGCGACTTCCAGGGAAACACACACAGACTATCCTACTGAGGGGAATACATTGTTCAGCCTCTTGATTTCTTATACAGATTTCCCAGGAGAAGACCTTAAAGGAACTTGTCCTGTACTCACAAGAAAGCTTCAGGTATGCCACCTGGCTTCTTTAGCCCTTACCAGCCACTTTTTGGCTGTGAAACAGTTTTTGTTTGCCCATCAGGCCACATTCCATTCAGCTGTAGTCAAATCCCACCCCCCTTTTAGTAAATTCATCAAATGTATTCCTAATTCCGATGACTTTATTATTAGTGATATGAGTATGACTATTATTATTATTGCTGTTAATATCATTTTGTGTGCATGCGTGTGTGTGCATGTGCGTGCATGCGTGTGCATGCGTGCATGCGTGTGCATGTGTGCATGTGCACGTGTGTGTATGTGTGCATGTGTGTGTATAAGTGCATGAGTGTGTGTGTGTTGGCCAGGCTTGATAGTCCATCCAAGCACTTCTGTTACTCTTTCTTCATGAGGCTCCAAACACCAAGTCCTGCAACTGTTATTTAAGGTGTACATTAAATAAGTCATGGGGAATTTTGTTGAGGTATAACACATCCTCCTGATACCATGCTGGATCTCTATCATCAAAGACCCTATCTTTTAAATCCATGATCTCTAAACCAAATGTCTCCCTAGCCATACTCTAATTTACATACTTCATGGGTGTCTCTGTAGCCTTGGGACTGTAAATATATTTCAAAGGGAAAAAGTATAATCCAAAGCAGCGAAGAGCAGCAAGAAACAGCGATGAAGCCAAAGGTAATCTCCACAAAAAGTTTATTCAAACACACGACATAAATTTCTCCAAGTCCTTCTCTCAAGCGCTTTCGCTCAGTGCAATACTGAGCTTTATCAAGATAAAAATGCAGGGCAGAACAACCTTATTTGTAAGTCTCTTAATGAGATCATGTGCTTCGTCAATTAAAACCAGTCAAGTTACAATTAAAATTAATTGGTGACTAATTGAAAATTAAACAGCAAGATGTTGTATACAATACATAAAATCCTAAATAAAATACCTTTTGTTAAATATGGTGTAGTTGAAAAATATGTTATTTAAAAGATGTCATTTAAAAATCACAAAGCATTTGTGTATAAATAAATAAATATTGTTATATGTTAATATCCCATAAAACCACATTTGTAGTGATTGATTCTTATAACACTGTTTAGTGTGCAATAAATATTACAATGGGATACCACAAATAAATGATGTGAGTAATAAATAGTAATAGATAAAAATCAAATGTTAAAAATGTTGAAAATACAAGAATTAAAAATAAAAGTAATAATCAAGTATTAAGTGTTCAAACGTTGTTACATAGATTATACTACCTATACTCAGAATAAATGCAAAATACAAATAATTTAATACAAATAAGTAATGTTGATAATCTCTTATTAAATGTATGTTATAACTTAGCTCTTCTTAGTTTTAAAACACTACTTAAATTTGTGGAGTCATTTAACCCTGGCCATTTAGCTGCATCCAATCTTAGTTGCCATATAAGCTCCCTCTATTCCAATTTAGTCTCCCAGTCACCCCCTCTCTTGTCGGGTGTTATCTGGTCTAACACAATAAACTTAATTTCCATATCTGGGCAGGACAAAGAGTGTTTATAAAAAGCATTGGTCTCTTTTTTCTTGGAAATATCATATAAGTGCTCATAAATTCTTCTCTTTAGAGTCCTTTCTGTTTTCCCAATATAGAAACTTTGACATTTTATACATAAGCCTAAATATACAACATATTTTGCATTGCAGTTAAAATACCCATTAGACCGGAATAGATATTTCCTAGATGGGATGTATATACTATGATCATTCAACATAGCAGTGCATTGTTTGCACATTCCAAATTTATAAGTTCCTTTCTTGGATCTACTACCAGTGGTGTTCATCATTTCTTTTCTTTCAAATAGCTCTTTCATGTTAGTACCCCTGCATCTAACAAATGTGGGTTTAGTTGGAACCTTTGTTGAAAAATCATCGTGCAATGTAAGAACTGGCCAATACCTTGTTATTGTTTCCTCTATCAAGTCAGAATTGCTGGAAAATGTGTGTATGTAACTAGTTTGTTCTAGTTGCTGGGTGCTCTTATGCAAGTTATCCACTTGCGGTAACATGCATCCTAAAAGTGGTGGGTATTTTTCTTCTCTACATGCGGAAATTTCCATGACCAAATTCTTGATTAGTTTGGCCGGGTAGCCCCTTTCACAAAATTTCTCTTCTAAAAAGCTAACCTCATTTGAGAAATATTCCGCAGTACTACACATTCTAGAAGCACGGATTAGTTACCCTTTGATAATTCCTTTCTTTTGATAGAAAGGATGACTGCTGCTAAAGTGTAGGTAAGAATTAGAATATGCGGGTTTCCTGTATACTCTTGAAGCAAACTTGCCATTGGTGAAATCCTTGATTATAGTTACATCTAGATAGTTCAAACTAGTGTTACTGACCGAGTATGTAAAGGTCAAAAAGGAAGTGGTGGAGTTAATGTAATTTACAAATTTCTGAAAATCCACCTCTGTTCCATGCCATAACAAACATATATCATCCAGGTATCTAACATAGTGTTTAATGTGTTTCACCCAGTCTGTGCCAAATATGAAAGTCTGTTCCCATTTGTGCAATACAATGTTCGCATACAAAGAGGCACAAGAAGCCCTCATTGCAACTCCCAATTTTTGTTTGTAAATTTCGCCATTAAAACAGATGAAATTATTGTTTAACACAATATCCATGAATTCGACTAGCAAATTCGCAACATTGGCACCAAGATTGGCTTCTTTGACCAAAACTTCTTTGAACCAATCCAGACCTGTCAAATGTGGTATACTGGGGAATAGTTGCACTATATCGATAGTTACCATTAAAAGGTCTGGGTGGTACAAATGGGATCCCATACGCTTTAGGAAGTCCCAAGAATCTTTGAATATGTGGCTTAGTGATTTAACAAACCATTTAAGGATGTAGTCAATAAATTTCCCCAAAGGTTCAGTGATGCTTCCTTCACCAGAAACTATTAGTCTGAATTTTAAAGGGTCCAGTCCTTTGTGGGTCTTTGGAATACCAAAAATTACTGGGATTCTTGGTTTGGCTACAAACAAGTAATTATATAGCTTTTCATTAATGGCTCCTTGTAAAAGGTGGTCCATTAATAGATAGTTAATTTTGGAATATGCTATGTGTAGCTCATTTGTTGATATCAAGCCATAATGCTCAACATCCTGTAACATGCTGTAAATATGTGCATCATAGTCTATATTATACATCAAAACTAAGCCCCCTCCTTTATCCGGTTTCATTACTCTACACCCTTCTTCCTTTAAAAACCTGATTATGTGTGTTTCATTCAAACTTAGATTCTGGGGACCTGTAGCAGGTTGTCTAATGCCAATAGCTCTTAGACCTCTTTTCACCAATTCTTCAAACACCTTAATAGAGGAGTGTGTGGGAGGGTTAAAGGTACTCTTTCTAGTAAGTATGTCACCTTGACAGGGTTGACCCTTGAAGTATAGAGACAAATTCAATTGTCTAACAAACATTTTAAGATCTATCAGTTCTTTTTCAAGATTAAATGATCGTGCTGGTATAAAATGCATACCTCTTGTGAATAAGTTAAAATATTCCTTCGTTATCTTTAAGTCAGTAAAATTATAAACAGTAAAATTATTATCCGTGGTCACCGTGTAACTGGTGTGGGTGATAGGAGGTGAATCCAAAGGTACACAACTCTCCTGGTCGGGGATAACATGACTGATCTCGGTTACTTGTTCCATCTCCTCATTGGGAATCTGCCCCCCCTCCCCCCTAATTTGTCTGGGGGAAATATAACATCCTGATGAAAGTTCTTTCTTTCCTTTTCCGCTATTCTCTCACTCCTTCTAGGTAGGTCAACCTGCGTGTCATCATTGTTAAAACTACGGACATTGTTGTACTGTGTAACAGTGTTGTTAGTCCATCTAGTCTTTATTGGGAGTGAGTAAGCCATGCCTTCGCTGTATTCTCTAAGATCCCTTTTTAATTTGTGTATCTTGCGATTCACAACCTTAACACAGAACCTGTCTACTTCATTAAAAATATTATCATAGTTATACTTCACTGAAGGAAAGTTCTTATCATTTACTAATGTGTTATTCAACCCATTTAAGTCCTTAAGCAGAGCATCAGCCTTAGCTTCATACTCTGCTACCATAACCTCCAACATTTCAATTCCTGCACGGTTAAAAATGTCACACAGTTTCTTGTAGTATGCAGTACCTTTTTGAACAGAACCAGAACTGTTGTTCCGCCCAGGCATTGAAGTTAAAGTCCTTATTACGGTCACCTACATCACTCGTACCCTGATTGTTTGCTTTATTTGTCCGTTTACTCATGCCCTGCTGGATACTAGACCCAGACTGAACACCACTGCTTGCTGGCAAGGGTTCACCGGAAATACGTCTTCTCTTCCGCTCCAGCCCCTGTTGCTGGTTGCCTGGCAACATTGAAAGCGTGTCCGTTTTACTAGTGTTGAAAACTTCTGTTAACTGCGTCAACATGTCCAATACTCTGTTGAATTCAGCCCTGGTAACTGGCCCATTTTCATCTAAAGCTTTGAGCACCTGTGGGGTGCCTATGAAGTCGCTCTGTACCACTTCCTCCGCCATGGAACAAATCGGAACCAAGAACACAGCAAAAAGCTTGAAACCAAGACCAAGTAAAAAGTATAATCCAAAGCAGTGAAGAGCAGCAAGAAACAGCGATGAAGCCAAAGGTAATCTCCACAAAAAGTTTATTCAAACACATGACATAAATTTCTCCAAGTCCTTCTCTCAAACACACAACATAAATTTCTCCAAGTCCTTCTCTCAAGCGCTTTCGCTCAGTGCAATACTGAGCTTTAACAAAATAAAAATGCAGGGCAGAACAACCTTATTTGTAAGTCTCTTAACGAGATCATGTGCTTCGTCAATTAAAACCAGTCAAGTTACAATTAAAATTAATTGGTGACCAATTGAAAATTAAACAGCAAGATGTTGTATGCAATACATAAAATCCTAAATCAAATACCTTTTGTTAAATATGGTGTAGTTGAAAAATATGTTATTTAAAAGATGTCATCTAATGCTCATATTTCAAAGGGAGCCCACTTATGACTGCTGTCCAGATTATAACTACCCAATGACACTACTTCTTAATAAGTAATATATCTTTTATTGTCTCATTAATCAGTTTTGGGAACCAGCCCAAGCTTCATGGGTGTCTCTGTAGCCTTGGGACTGTAAATGTATTTAAAAGGGAGCCCACTTATGACTGCTGTCCAGATTATAACTACCCAATGACACTACTTCTTAATAAGTAATATATCTTTTATTGTCTCATTAATCAGTTTTGGGAACCAGCCCAAGCTATTTCTCCATAAATGCAGCAGTATGAAATCTGGCTGTCAGACCTCTTAAATCAAACTGTCCAATGCTGGCTCAAAATGTGGCAGGGTCATACTTCTTTTTCTCTCCCAATGGAGACTCTAATTTTTATATTCAAGGCCCACCTTCCCTCTCAAGAATGTCCTACAAAAAACACCCTGCTACCAGCTTCAAGGCAAAAAGAGACACATTTGTAATAAACCACAACCTAATACTCCTGTGCTGTTAAGACTCCATACTAGATTCTTGACATCTCATTCCTCTATGTATCTCTCCTTACCTAATATTTCTAATTATGACCCAGAAAGACCATCTCCAAGCCTGTTTTATCACTTCCATAGATATCCCCTCTTTGCTGAGGTCTGATGCTCAAGCAGTTCTGAACGAATGTGTAAAATAGCAAACTAGATATGAATGATGTCACAACTCTGTTCATTGCTGTATTGAAATATTGTGGTCAGAGTTCACTGTCCTATAGCAGTTTAAAAACTTACTCCCTTTTCCCACTGGGACATTTTGATTAGCAGGGTGGTTGCTTTTGCAACTGGACATGTCAAGAGATTCCCCCCTTACTCAGGAAAGCTTGCTGTTGGTTGCCCATATGATAAATTTTTTGGATATCTTAAGCCAGAATACAACCTGCTTGCCTTTGACTATCAAATCCCTGTATGTCAGTTCTCCCTGCCATGGTCATCATCAATTATTCTACTGGTGCCATAGTGTAAAAAAAGTGCAAATATCATCATGGTGGCACTTATACTGTGGTTATGAGTGACTAAAAGTGCTTCTTATAAGAGCTGGAAGAAGGTCCATCCCCAGTGGCAGCCTCTAATAATCCTTGTGAGCTTGATGTCTTGCACATCCAAATGGTTGCACGGCTCACGAACCAAAGCCAATGAAATTGCACAAACCCTAAACAAATAGGAAAACACAAAAAAGCTCAGCACATTCAGGAAGAAACAAACTGCAAATAGAATGGTGCAAATCCTTTAATAATCCACTCCTTACTACAGGAACAAGGTCATCAGGTGTTACTGAATAAGAACTGGTTAACATCAAAACTGGTTTAATGACCTCGTTCCTTTAATGGAGGAGATTAGTAAAGGATTTCTACCATCCTATTTGCAGCTGGTTTCTGATTGAATGTGCTGAGCTTTTTGGTATTTCCAGGCTTGCAATCTTATCCATCCTTTCAACAGCCTCTTCAAAGTCCAGCATTTAGTAAAAGCTGACAAACATGCCATATTTCCTAACTATCAGTATTGATTATTTCTGATATGATCCCCACTTAGCCTCAAAGTCTCTCCACTGGATACATTTCCAAATCCTTAAAAACATTCATTGTAATGTCATTACAAAAGGGTGGCCCAACCATACATACAAATATTTCAAGCATGGACAGTTATGCCCTTCTAGTTTGTTAATATACCCAAACAGTTGTTATCATAATAAGTGTCCAGGCTGTTCTTAAAAATATCTAAACTAGTGCTTGCTTTAATGTAATTTGGTAGTCTGTTCCATGCATGCCTCAGCTGCTCACTCAGAGAACCAGTTCCAATAAAATCTTCTATATAGGTTGTCTGATGACTCTCTACTACTTTTTGATAACCCCAAACATTCCCAGAGGTAGTTGTCTCTAAATTATCTATATATCTGAATAAGATCTTGTAAATATCTAAATGAAACACTGTACAAGTTCATTCATATATTTTTTAGTCTTTCATAATAACTTAAATTTTCACATCCATGGTTGCTCTTGGTATATTTCCGCTGTACTCTTCCCAGTTTATTCACTTGTGTTTGTGCAGGTTTGCTGTCAGTTTACTGGAGCTGCTCAATGTTTGGCAACTTTAGCCAGAGGTCTGGAGTGCATCTGCATTAAAATCCAAGTCATCCACTAAAAAAAAGAAAAGTAAGCATATTTTAAGCCAGCACTGCACTTTGCTAGCTGTATTTAATTGAATTACTGCTTCATTTTCGCTGTTTGTGACTATTTTGTACTCTGCACTTTGAAATTGTGTTTCATTGCCTTATATATCATAGGCTAGATTCAGACCTGCTGAATCTAGACTGTTTGGTATCACTGTGCTCTTAAACCAGCCATCTTACATTAAGAGGGCCCCCTGCACCCTTGTGGCAGAAGTGTGCAGCTTAGGACCCATCCGAGTTGGGGGATTGCTGAAAGGCTCAGTTTGGGGATTTCCTATTGGTAGTTGTGTTAACACTGCTTAAATCTGCCTGTATATAAGCCTTGTGTTTGTACGGGTTTGAACGTAGTTTACAAGAGCTGCTTAACATTTGGCAACTTAAGCCATAGACTGGAGTGCATCTGCATTAAAATACAAGGCATCAACTAAAGCAACTGAAAAATAAACGTATTTTATGTCACTACTGCTCTTTGTTGACTGTATTTAATTGAATTACTGCTTCATTTTTGCTGTTTGTGACTAAGTTCCGCTAGCCAACTTTCTTCCCAAATACCACATTCAGAAAATTCCTGCCACAATGGATGGGGCAGTTTCCCATCATTTCTCCTGCCAGCTTGATTGATATGGGCATCTTGAGACAATGTAGCAATTGCTTCATTTGTACTGACAAACATTTACTCCTAAAGCAAACTAACCCCCTGTGTGAGAGATGCAAATACACTGTGGAACTGGAGTCAACTCCCTCATGAAAAACAAACTAGACTCAAAGAGGTTGTCAGTACACACACTTCACCTCTCACACAAACCTCACCTCTCAGACAAATTAAGGTAATGACACATAAACCCACATACATGGAGGCACTCACTAAAAGCCTACCAAAAGAACAGAGACCTCCTAAATGCACTCTACACACACTCACCACTAAGTATAAAGAAACCACTACACATATCAACACACGCATTCATGTCTCAACAAATAAGCCCCTAAGGCAAAATACATCAAATGTCTTGATCATAGGTGACTCCATAGTGAGACACACAGATGTCCCCCTCACCAGACTGGACAAGAAGGTCACTGTTAGCTGCCTATCGGGTGCCAGGATCCAACAAATCATGCATGCGCCGTTATGACTCATAGTCCATGTTGGAGTGAATGACTTGAGATGTACCTCTCTGGATTATATGAAGAGAGGCATGACGGAACTCTCTGATTTTGTGTCCCAGTCAGGTATGTCCCTAGCCCTAAGCAGTATCCTACCCTGACCCAGGATGATGCCACAATATAAACAAAAAATGACTTATTGAACAATTGGCTTAGCTTCTGGTGTCAGTCCAGGGGGATCCAGTACCTGTCAGCCTGGGAGGATATGGTAGACAAACCTCGCTGCTTTGCTAATGATGGTCTGCACCTGTCCCTCCTAGGATTTTGTATACTGGAAAAGGCCCTTTCCTGCCTCATGCTACCTTTTTTAGGCAATGTCAAAACAACAAGTTTTCCAAAGTAACAAAATCTAATCAAGATGAACTCAGGATTGTGCTGATTAATGCTAGGAGTTTAAACATGAAACTGCACTCCTTGGAAGCACTCCTCACCTTGAAGGATGTTAACATCTGTGCAGTTACCAAGACATGGTTCAAGGCTGCTGAGAGCACCCCACCCATGCAAGGCTATACTGCCTTCCACACATTCAGACCTCAAAATGAGTTGAAGGAACCAAAGGTGGAGGTGTAGCCATCTTCATTAAGACCAAATGCACTTCAAGGCTGGTCAAACAGCATAACTCTCTCAAACTACTCCATATCCAATTAACAATTGGGAAAGTACCATACCACATCATTGCTAGCTATAGATCCCCCACCATGAACGGGGATAAGCACACCGCCTACCTCACTTTACTGAAATCCCACACCATACAGCCCAACACCTTAGTCATGGGAAATTTCAACTATTCTTCCACAGACTGGGGGACATACATGAGCAAAAGTACACGTGCTCAGAGGTTCCTGAACTTTGTTAACACAAATGCTCTGGAACAGATAGTCTGCACCCCCACTAGGCGCTCTAATGTTCTGGACATAGTACTCACCAACATGGGGGGTCATTGTACTTCCCCATGCATGATGCCCTACCTGGTTAGGTCAGACCACAAATCAGTCTTGTTTGAAGTAACTACTGGAACTGACACCCTCGCAAAAGCAAAAATTATAAAAACTTCACCAAAGCTAACTACAGCATACTAAGCGATGGTATAAAAAGCTTCATACTACCCACAATCATAGACACCAGTGATCATGATGCAGAAGTGTACACAAATGCCCTGTACAAATACAAAGGTCTGCACAAACTCTACTGTACATGACCAGATCAAAACCAGATCTTGCTGTAAAAACAAGACACTGTGGTAGACATCAAATATAAATAGATTCTACCACAAGAGACAGAAACTGTTGTCCAAAATCAAGATGGCTATCACTCTGCAGAAGAAGAGTTCCCTCCTAAGTCTAAACAGGAAAATCAGAAATCTTCTACAGCAAATTATGAAACTAAAATCACATCCCTAGCCAAGGATAATCATAAGGCATTCTTTAACTATGTCAGACGTCTAAAAGGGAATGCCCAGCTATGTGCCGAATGGGTTGTAAATGGGATCACTCATACTACACAGGAAGATATTGCCAACCTGCTAGCTGACAGATTCAGCACAAACGTCACCACCTAACCCCAACTACCATATCCCAAAGCATACCTGACACCAGTCCTCTGCCTTCACCAAGGCCAAAAACACGGGACTAGATAATATCCCAGGTTGTTTACTAAACAATCTAAAATAAGACCTAGTGAACCCACTTGGCATTCTCTTTAATCATAGCTTGAAAACTGGCTATGTGCCTGCAGAATGGAGAACAGCAACACTAATCCCCCTGCACAAAGGGGGGCCATCAACTGACCCTGGGAACTACACACCCATAAATCTAACTAACCTCCTCTGCAAGGCCATAGAAAGAATTATCCTGGACTTTATCATCAAGGACATAGGTGACCTCCAAATGCTGGACCCAACCCAGTTGGCTTCATTAAGGGTAGATTATGCTTATTAAGCCTGGTAGATTACTTTGAGAATGTTACCAAAGCCATGGATGAAGACAAGACAGTGCATACAGCCTATCTCGACCTTGCCAAGGCTTCTGACACAATTGCCCACTCTGGCATCACTGAGAAAAAATCCCAGATAGGGATTAGTTTATTATTTGCAATAGTACAAGACAGATCCTGATCAATCCTAAAAATCTCAGCACAGGCAGAAAAACTTAGACGATACACAGTTACATATAAAGGAAAAGTATAAAATAAGCAAATTATTGATGACACCAAAAAAATGGCATTCTAAGTTAAATCTTTGTCGCTAAGAATTATCCTAGTGAATCTGCTCCTGCTTGTTACCCAATTGGACATATACAAAGTATTTTAACAAGAATGCAGTTTGCATGCCTAAAAACATGTATACCAGAGTGGTTGAAGCAGCTAGGGGCCAGGTGTCCTCAGTACCTTGCAGCCTGGGAGCAGACCACATTAGCTAATTACCTGTATATCACGATCATTACATATCTGTGCTGACACGGTTTGTTTGTTCTGCTCTGCTCTACTATTCTGCTGTACAAAGTGTCTCTACTCCCAAACCACACTCCACACACACCATTCTCATCCTTGACCCTTCTTCACTCTCACTCGTTTCACCCCTCACCCTCTCTCACACCCTACGCACTCCCTCCACACTCTCTTCTCTCTCCTCCATAGTCAACCAAACTCAGGCAATAACCCAAGCTCTCATTTCTGTTCTCTTCCAGCTTGGAAAGCCGCAACTCCCTCCCATCCAAGAAACCCAAAAGGTCCACTGTTTGACTGCAGAAATAGACAGAAATTCCATTTTCCAGGTGAATCATATAGCCATTGCTCTAGTGCATGTAAGCACCAGTGGGATCCTTTATTTGTATATGCGTTACTCATAGCACAATCTGCTACAGTGTATAATCCTTATTATCTGTGCACCGCCGCCACCCCCGACAGCATGCACACTCACTGTGACTACTCCTCTGTCCTCAACTGGTCTGCCGCACCACCTGCACTTCCAGTAGGTGGCAGTAAAGCTCCACTAATCTCCCCCAAAGTGCTTGCCTCCAAATAATCTTAATTAGCTTGTGTACCCTGATAAAACATCCATTTCTATCTACCTCTACATGCAACCCTGCTCCCCTAAAAAGAGAATTTAACAACTGTATACAACCTACTATTATTGCCAGCTCCTGCCTGCAGTCACTGATACTTTTTCCGCTCACCTCTGCTAAAAAAAGATTAATCTCTAGAGACCGCAAAACATTTTACACCAAGCTTCAGTCTGAACACTCTGCCAACCCAAAAAAGTTCTGGAGTACTATCTTCCCCCTCCTCCATCCCAGCAGCAAAGAAAACCCCTGTCCCAACCCTAGACTCTCTGACCTAGAAACTGCCACATCATTCACCTCCTTCTTTGTGGACTGTATATCCAAACTAACCTCCACCTTCCCACACTTCCCTCCTAGTACATGCCCCCCATCCAACACCCCTCCTCAGACAATGCACACCATTCCCCCACTTTCAGTTTCAGCCCTATCCCCACTAGCACTATAAAAAAATACTCCTCCAGTTGAAACCCTGTCGTAATGCTCCAGATAATTTACCCCTATACTTCCTCAAATTATCAGTTGACAGCATATTCTTTCCAATCTCCATCTTAATAAACAGATCCATACAAGAATCATATGTCCCTTCAATTTGGAAACATGCTTTCATTATTCCTCTCCATAAGGGAGACAAAAATAATGACATTACCAACTTCAGGCCCATTGCCATTCCTTCTTCACTCTCAAAAATCCTTCAGGAATGTATTCATACACAACTAATGCCATACCTAATTCACAATAATCGGCTTTCCCCCGCCCAACATGGCTTCCACCCAGGCCACAGTACCATGACTGCCCTTCTCTCCTTCCTGGAATGCATCAACCAAGCTCATGACTCTGGCAAAGTCTTATCTACCCTTTTCCTAGACCTATCTAAAGCCTTTAACACCGTCTCCCACCCTATACTCCTATCCCACCTCTCCCATCTTAACCTATCCCCTTCTACAACATCCTGGTTCTCCAGCTACCTCTCCAAAAGGCAATATGCAGTAAAATGGAAATCATCAACCTTCTCTTTGCTACACACCCCCAATGGCATTCACCAAGGTTCTGTCCTTTGCCCGTTACTATTCAATATATTCATTAATAACTTTCACCACTCCATTCCTGAATCCTCCCTGATCCAGTATGCAGATGACTCAACTATCATCTGCTCTGCTGACACCCCCTCTGACCTGCTACTAAAAACCCAGTCTGCATTCACTAAAACAGAAACTTTAATGCAGAACAACAATCTTGCCCTAAATGCAAGTAAAACAAAATTAATGATCTTTACACCCTCCAGAAACTCCTCCATTGACTATGTGATGTCAATGTACTGCCCCAGTAATCAAGGAGCCTCAATCCTTGGGGCTGGTTTCTCCCTTTCTCTCCAGATCCCCAATAAGACTCCCCACTGGCATAGCTATAGGGTTCAGATCTTAGCTGAGTGGTCAAGCCATAACCTCCAGCACCCTTTCTGTCCAACCATTGCTTTGTGCCCCTGCCCAAGTAGCTGACACACACACACTTTGAGATTTGATTTATAAACAAACACAGAGAAACTCTTGGGGAAGGCTGGCACAGGTTCACTATCTATACCCCCTTCTGCCCAGACTATAAGGTAGTATTGATTCCCACCAGCCACTACTATCAGCTACTATAAAGGCCCTTACCAAAGGGTGTCCAATTCTACTGTGTAATGTCACTGTTATCCAATTGGTTAAGTGTGACTAAGACTTGAAGGCTAATTAGGAGTGGCTTGTACAGTATCACCAAATATACACAAGTATTCTAAGAGCTTAAATATGTTTAACAAAAGGTTTAAATATTTTTAATAATAAATAATAAAAGCACAAGACAATGCTTATTAATTCAATGCAGTGACAGCAGACAATTCGCAATTCACAGGAAATACTTTAAAATAACATAGTAGAGCAGTCTCATATAAATATAGGAAACATCTACACTAATCTTGCTATATTCCTATCTATCTCTAAGAGAAATACTAAGATCTAAGTCTTACTTACAGAGCAAGGAAAGTGTTGGTGAGTTGCTGTCAGATTCAGAACAAAATACAAAATGTACTCTCTTTCTTTCTGAGATAGTTCTTAAATTAATAATACACATTACTGCTGGGTAATTAGATTAAATCACTATTTGACACTTGCATCTAGTTCCCAGGCTAAACAGATACCAACAGAATTTAACATGCCTCTGTCAAAAATACTTATCTCTCAGATGTACAGCTGCTAGGAAGTCACAGAGCAATACAAAACACTTTACATGTGAAACCTAGTAAGTATCTCTGTCTTAAGACAATAGAAAGAATTTCCATCTGTAGACATTCTGTCTTCTAGCTGAGATAACACACAGTCATAAAACTATTTACTTATCAGCTTATTTTCTTAGAGTTTGCAAGTTAAATCTGTATGTCCCAATTTCTACCATGAAAACATACATTTGCATTGGCATATAGTTTATATACATTTCTGCTGTTTTCTAACAGGGTTCAATGTGGTTACATTTCTGAAGCTCAGCACATAACACAGGTTTTCCTACATGTGCAATCACATTAATATTTGCAAATGACATAAGATTATTTACAAAATTCTATCTTGCTCAGCTGGCAGCCTTCACAGACTATACTTCCTTTTCTCTAATTAGCCAAAATAGCACCCCCATTGAAACCATTCCACACACTAAACTGTTTGGTATCATCATTGACGAGCACCTAAAATTCAACATCCACAATCAAACAGCCTTAAACAAAAACACCAAAAACTAGAACTCCTATATAGACACAACCAGTACTTAATCCCCTCCACTAGAAAGACCTTAGCATCCTCCTCCTCCTACCTACTCCCTTCACTAATATACAGTGCCCCTCTGTTCACCAACGTCCAACTAGGCTTACAATCCGAACTAGAAACATGCTACAATAAAATCTGCAAATTCGCCACCAACTCCAAAACCTCATCTCACCACTGCAACTCAATCCAATCACTATTATGGCTAGAGCTACCTAACTACCTGAACTTTCTCAAACTCATCACAGCCCATAATCTAGTCTTCAAACATTCCAGCTGCCCCACTCTCTCCAACTCCTTAACCCCCTACATTCAAACCCGCTCACTCCGATCAGAAAATCAAAACCTCCTACTAATCCATAAACCTTCCCGACCCCCTGGCCAACTTCTGCTATCATACTCCATAGCCAAACTGTGGAGCTCTCCCCCCTTCCCTCAAAATACCCCAAACCACACCAACTTCAAATCCCTCCTACACTCTCACCTTTCCTCTAAATGGATATGCCCTTGCTGTTCCTCCACTTGAGCCCCTCCACTGACATCCATTACAGCAATCCATTCTCTACTCCCCACCAACATCCTTCCACCCATCTATATCACTAACTCTACTGCAGAACTGATATTCTGCCCCATACTCCACTTCACTAAAGTTTTGTACTTCTGAAATAGTCACTTTGCTGTTAATGCTCTCCTCAATAACTAGCCTGAATGTCATTCTGAATGTATATTTACATCTACTCTGTACTCACTGGCATTTCTTCCCACATTCTACCTACTCTCTACTATATACACCTGCTTTCTGTCAATCTGTTTCTGCCTTTATTTACTCCTTATATATAGAAACCCTCAATTCATCAAATGTATAAATTAGTCACAGACTCAATGTAGAGTATTTTATGTTGTTCCACTGAAACTACTGCTACTCTGAATTCATATTCATCCATCAATTGCACTCTGTTCTACTCTTTGAATAATGTATGTATTATACTTGCTATTCTTGTTTATAATTGTTTATGAAATCTGTATACTTGTGTCGTATTGCCTATGGAGCTTTTCTCCCTGGGCCTCCACTGAAAAATGGGCTCTTCTCGGCCCAGTGGACTTCCCCGGTCATCAAACTGAAATAAATAAATAAAAGTTCTATAGAGAATTGGGAAACAAGACAAAAGGAATTGAAAGAACACCCAAAAAAGAAGAAATATATACATTTTGGAGAAATACCTATGAAGATCCTGTGGAACATAACAAAGATGCTAAATGGCTAGAAGAAATAAAAGAAAGAATAAGAAGTTCAAAAGTACAGAATATGAAATGGGATGTGGTAATGGCCAGAGAGATTAAGATAAAGTTAAGAAAACCGTCCAACTGGAAAACCCCAGGCCCAGATGCAGTACCTAACTTCTGGATAAAAGTATTAATATCTCTGCATGAAGATTTAGCCACAAGTAAGAACTATTTACATGCGTACCCCAAACACCAACCTGGTTAACTACAGGAAAAACAATCCTCCTACTTAAGAGTGAACCTGCAAGTTATCCTAAAAATTATAGACCAATAACTTGCCTTCTGATGATGTAGAAACTATATACTGGAGTTGATGCTGACAGTTTATAGTCATATAGAAGAAAATTCAATCATGGCAATAGAACAAAAGGGTAATAAAAGAAAGTCATAGAGAACAAAGGATCATCTGTCGCTAAATAAAGTCATAATGGAGAATTGTAAAAATGGAAAGAATCTAAGTATGGCATGGATTGACTACAAAATAGCATTTGACAATATCCCATATTCTTGGATAAGAGTGCTTAAAAATGTATAAGAGACACCTAAACTGATCAGCTGCATTACAGTGACCATGAAACAGTGACAAACCACTTAGCAATTAAGTAATGATAAAGGACAAATTATTATTCCAGGGATAAAAATTGAAAGGGGGATATTCCAGGATGACTCCCTGTCACCTCTGCTATTCTTTCTTGATCTTAATCCTTTAAGATGTCTATTTAGCAGATTAGGCCATGGCTATAATTTGGCTCCTAGAAAAAAACAAAGTGTAAAGACCTCTCATCTTCTCTTTGTTGATGATTTAAATCTGTATAGGTCATCAGATGAAAAACTGAAAGCAAAACTGAAAATAGTCAAAACTTTTTCAGATGAGATAAGAATGTCATTTGGTCTTGATAAATGTGCAATAGCAACCTTTAAATCAGAAAAACTTTAGCACCAAGAAAACATCAGTTTAGGACAAGAATGTGATATAAAAAAACTTGAGCAAGAGGGAGTGTATAAATATTTGGGAACTGATGAAGGATCAACAATAAAACACGAACAAATGCAAATGAAACTTAGTAAGGAATATTTTAGAAGACTTAAATTAATCCTGAAAACAGACATTTAGGATCAACCAATTTGCTCTTCCTGTCCTAACTTACAGTTTTAGAGAGACTGACTGGCCCCAAAATGTGTTGGATAGATTACACAGGAAAACAAGAAGGGTGCTTCATGCTCACCAAATGATTTATAAAAATCAGTGCATACCAAGATTATATATTCCCCGTTCTGAAGGAAGTATGGGCCTCCTTGAAATTGATTATATGTATAGATCTGCAATCATGGGTCTGCACACGTATCTGCTGACCTCACATGACCCAAACATAGTGAAAGTTTTGAATCATGAGTAGAATAAATCTAAGAGGACTTCCCTGTTTAGTCTAGCAGAAGCATATCGGCGGAAAGCAGGAATGGAAATCAAACCAGAAGTAGATAAAAATCAGGCAGCAACTGAATGTGCCAAAAAACAAAAGAAAGAATATAAGGTGAAGGATCAGATGAGAAGGCAAAACATGTCGAAAATGCATAAATATAGTTGCAGGTATAGAAAACTTCTGGAAAAACTCCATGTTGATCAGGATCGAATGCAGGAATGGTTAAGGAGAGGAGAAATCATACCAAAAGATGAAAGGTTAATACTGGCGGCCCAAAATAGTGGGCTACATACACATTGGTTTACAACATGTATTGAACATGTGGAAGAAACAGACAAATGTAGGTTTTGTAAAACAGAATTGGAAACAGTCACACACCTTGTTGCTGTTGTCACATACTAATGGCAGAAGGATTGTATACTGAAAGGCATAATAATGTGGCAAGACTGTTGCACTGGGAATTGTGCAAACATTATGGTATTGAATTGACTGAAAAACATGGGAAACATGAGCCACAAGGCATCATAGAAAATGATGAAGTCTATATCACATGGGATCACCCATTACCAACAGTTCAAAAGATAGATGTGAGAAAACCAGATATAGTGGTCCATGAAAAGAAGACAAAAGTAGCATTGATCATTGAAATCGCTACATCCAGTCACTGCAGTGTCTTGTGTACAGACAGACACAAAATCATAAAATATCAAAATTTGCAGGCAGAAACGAGAGCAATGTGGAAGAAAGATACCTAGACAGTTCCAATAGTAGTAGGAGCAATGCGTCTTATAAAAAAGAATCTATAATCATATTTAGACATGTTACCAATATATGTAACTCCATATGAATTGCAGAAGGAGTCATTACTGGGCACATTGCAGATGCTGCAAAGAGCACTTTTGGCTGACATCAAATATTGAAATAATGCTAATTTCATGAACTGTAATTGTACTTTGAATTAGGAATGGGGTCCATCCCTGTCATGGTATCAGAAACCCAAAAGAGTTGGAGAAATTAAAAATAGGGATTAACCCTTACATTACTAGATGGGTAGCCAACTGGCTCACTGACAGAACACACTCTGTCAAAATTGATGACTCCACCTCCACCAATACACTCATCACCTGTAGAGTATCACAGGGCTCTGTGCTGGGCCCCTTACTGTTTCATATCTATTTCTCAGAAGTCTAGGCCTAGGTAGACAGGCTTTGGCTCACCAAGGTCGCTGATGATTGCAAACTGGGAGCAATCACTGAGTCCCCCAACAATGTCAACATATTACAAGAATGGCTAACACAAACAAATGATTTGTGCCAAAGCCATGGACTAAAACTAAATGCAAAAAAATGCATTATTATTCCCTTTGGCAAAACAGAATTCCCTACAAATTACAATATTGACAGCACTCCCCTGAGTTCCAACTCAGTGGTGCAAGACTTGGGAACACAGATTGATAGCAATCTGAACTTTGACCACCAAGCTTCACAGTGGTAAGAAAAGCAGACCTCATAAGCAAGGGCATAGCATCCAGGTCAAGGAATGTTATAACTCCACTGTACTCGACCCTCATCAGACCACTAATAGAGTATGATGACCCTTTTGCATATACTTCACCAGACACCTGCAGCAGCTGGAGAGACCTCAGAGGTTTCTCACTAAGAAAATACAGGGGGACTCCAAACCATGACTTACCTGGACAGGCTGAAAACCCTTTCACTTTACTCTGTATCTTAGAGGCTGCTGAGAGGTGACTTGTGCCTGGTCTATAGGGCAATCTCCATCCATGCCCTAATGGAAATGCTGCACATCCGCAAGTCAAATTATTCAACAGCCACTTGCTCTAGAGATCTCACCCTAGCTTGTGACATTAACAGAACATGCTGGAGAGACAGATATGTCACAGAGACTGCTGCTTCTTTGGAATAGACTCCCTATTCATATAAAACAGAGCTCTTCACTGACCCTATTCAAACACAACTGAGATAATTGGATGGGAGACAGCAAATTCGCCTCTAGGGTGGTACCCTTGTCCCTCAAGGACAGGGATAGTCGGTGTTGATCACAGATCTGCTCTGTTCATAAATTCATTCTTAAGTACCCAAAAAAGAACAAATGAGGATACTTGGGATTAACATGGTCAGGCTTGTAAAGGCTCTAGGGCCACTATCCTTGTAACCGCCTATGAATCTATGAACGTAGGTCCTTAAATTAATCTAATGTGTGCTGTATTAAATATTCACCTTTTAGTTTATGTCTCCCAAATCTCATCTGCTTAGTTGTTGGTGTATTTATCATTATATTAGTCTCCTGTGCCCAAATGGTCAATTTAGACAAGTTTTTTGCAAACATTACCTATCTGTAACACATGTAGTCATCTGTATACAGACTGTAGAACACCTCAGATGAAAAAGATAGGCCTGAAAGATACAATCTAAACAAGTATGGGTCTAAGACAGAGCCCTGTGGGACACCCTGACTCTAACCAAGAATTTCACCTGTCTAATTGCTGTATGATACTTGCCTTGTCCTATTTGTAACCCATGAAGCTAGCCATCTTATCAATAGTACATGAACAATGAACCCTGGTAAGAACAGACCCATTAGGCTCACTAGCCTCATACGTAAAGATATGGAATATACTATCTCAGATCTCATTAAACTACAAATTGAAAAATATCTTAACACTGGAACCACATCAATTTGGCTTTGCCAGATAGGTCCTGACTCACTAACCTTATTAAGTTATTTTAAAAAGTCACAGAAGCTGTGGATAGTGGTTATGTAGTATCTATAACATATATGAATGTGGCTAAGGCCTTCAACACTATTCCTCATGTAGGCATTATTAACAGACTAGTAAATCTGACTTTAAATTCATATGGTATGCAGTGAATAGCTAACTGGCTATATGACAGAACCCACATGGTTAGAATTGCATGTGTCACTTTCAATAGCAAAAATGTTACCAGTGGTATGTTATAAGGGTCAGTACTAGGACCTATCCTATTTGGCAGCTATTTCAAGAACCTTCAGGCCAACCCTCCTCACCTGTGGTTATCTAAGTTTGCAGATGGCTGTTCAGTCTTCCACTGACTCGGAATTGCTCAAACATGGGCTAAACTATATTAACAACTAGTGCAATGACAACAGCTTCAAATTAAATGTGCAAACATATTGGTAATCAAAACATTTCCACGTTATACCACACAGGTGACACACCCTTCAAATCAGTCACTGTTGTATGAGATCTAGGCACTGCCGGTGATAATTCCTTATCTTTGACTAAAATGTTTCTGCAACAATTTTAAGAAACTTCTAACCATGTCATCTATTTTCCACAGTCAACCTTTCCAGATCCAAAGAAGTTTTAATTCTCTGTTACAGATTTCTCGTCAGACCATTACTGAATATAATGTTCCTTTTGGCAAGAATTTATTAAAACACACCTTTCAACTTGATAAACCTCAGAGATTCCTGAGATTCCTAACTAAAAATATCACTTTTCTCAAGACCATATGTTATCCAGATAGACTAACAACCTTCTGTCTATATGCTTTGTTTTTTACAGACACTTCCATAGTGAACTATGTCTAGCCTTTCAAGCCATGAAAGATCTGACCTTCCTTGATTTCGTATTCCTTTGCAGAACAAATGGTTCCTCAAATACCTGGGTAAATGAATTAATCCTTCATCAAATATTTAACATGCTGGCATGATAGATTTATGTCCCAAGGTATACCCTACTTCAGTAGCACACTTCTGCTACATGTCAAGTAGAGTAGCACCATTGCCAGTCTTCAGGGTAAACACAGATGATTAGCTGGGCAGCCACAAATACTTCATCAGCCATCGTGTTTTTCCCCACTTGAGGCAGATGGGAACTTTTGAATAAGGGTTTATGGGCTAGGCTTGTAATAGTCTGCAGACTGATAGTCTAGTACTTAACTTATTTTTCCTATGAACATAAGACCCTAAACATTTTGCTTGAAAGGCAAAACGTAATACAACCCTATGTATCCTTATGGTCACAACCACATCATTCTGATATTTCCTGTGTACTAGGTACCACAGTACCAAGCACAGAAATGGTCCCTGTCAATCTCCAAGGAATTAACAAATGTGTGAAATGTTTTGCATGATCAATTGTGTGGCCAATACTAGGAGCTCAAGCCTCCGTCAACAAATTTGCATGCCTTCCCCAATCAACCATGCCACTTGTAGGTCCACTGTTGGGTCCAAATGAATTCCTGAGGCCACTGGTTGAAGCCTGAGGAACAGTAGGTGTAGCAAACTATCAGTGTTTAATTACTTTGATCTGAGAAATAACATCTTGAAAAATTGTGCATTATTAACTTCCTCAAGAGAGTTGTTACCCGGATAGAAATGAGTACCAGATAGGGGTGATGCCCCTTCGAATGTCAGCATACAAGTTCATTACCCATGAACTGGCTAACCATTTACCCTTGTGGTATGCTCCCATTCTGTTTGAAGCAGACACATGAATAGACAATTCAGAATCAGCACTGCTGAATCAATCCTCCTGCCAGAAGGACATGCCATTGCATTCTTTCAAATTTGAGCCTAGACTGACAAGTCATTTGTTAATCTGGCTGATAGGCTTCCCATGGTGATGTCTGTGTCATGTTTTAGATATAAAAAAGGGGCAAAGGATCTCATACATTCCCCTCCTGGGGCACTTACTGTACAGGCAAAATCGAGAAGTCCTAGCAATGACATGACCTCTCTCATGATGACTTTGCTCTTGTTTTGTAATTCCCTAATTAGACCCCTTAGCTTAGCCACTTTATCCAAGAAGCTTAAAACACTGTGATGGGATATTGATTTTTTACAGTAACCTATTATATATCCCTCCAAATTTTCCAAGCCCAGGGGCATACCTACCATGTAACATGCCCCTCTGTATGATCTTATTTCCACTCGTACTCACTTCCTTAAGTAAGTCAAACAGGTCAATTTAATCTCCTTTCCAAATGTTCTTGTTGCCTACATATGGAATATGGATCCCTATGCATGGATGCTGTCAGCTGTCTGCTGTCTGGTAGTTGTTGCTGATTGCCTTCCATGGCACCATTTCCCCACTGCTATAACTTCTAGCCCCTGTCAATGCCCTCCTGCATCTCTTATCACAGATCTGAGTGGAAAATTAGAAACTGCAGAACCTTTTTAGCCAACATTAGCTTTGGTAGACGTCACCATGGTCTGTGTCCTACCCCATTCACTGCTTTGCTTGACCATCTCCCAGCTGCTCATTTAGTCTCAAATTTCTCTGTCTCTAAGGAGTCCAGATATCATTTTGTCTATTCATTCAGGCCCACTTTGTTCTTCTGCAAAAATGAGGTCTTCATCCAGTCCTAAAAGAGTCATTACTTGTAGCCCTGATGTAACTGATTGCTTATTTAGTATTGTCTTGTTCTTTTATTATTATTAAATATATTCAAACCTTTTATTTGTAGCTGGTCTGTTTAGAGATATTTAAGCGGAGTACTTACATATCTATATGGTGACACTGTACAGGCCACTCCTAAATGTGTGTGCATGTGTGCGTGTGTGTGCATGTGTGTGTGTGTGTGTGTGTGTGTATGAGTGTGTGTATAAATCAAATCTCAAGGAGTGTGTGTGTCAAATACTTGGGCAGAGACATGAAGCACTGGTTGGACAGAGAGGTTTTGGCTCAGCCACTCAGTTGAGATCTCGACCCTATAGCTGTGCCAGTGGGAAGTCTTATTGGGGATCTGGAGAAGGAGGGAGAAACCAGCCCCAGATTGACTGTGATCTCTGTGTGCTCTTAAGAGACATTGCACTTTACTGTGTGTGTCCTTGACATTATCCCAGTGTGTACGTTCCCCACTGCTGCCAGTACTGAGGATTGAGGCTCCTTGATTACTGGGCCAGTGTTGGGGGCATCACAATTATCATCATCATCATCATCATCATCTTCATCATAATCATTATGTTTTACTAGGTATTTTTGTGATACTCTTCAAAATTTGTATCTGAAGCCACCTCAATAACAAGACACTCAGTTGATCATGTTTTCCTCATGTTCTAGAGTTGTTGGACATATTGGTTTGTTATACTGCATAGGAACCTTTACTGTCCTAATCTGAGCAATACAATACTTTGAAATCATTTAGACATTGACAATTTGTGACTCTGTATCTACACACACACACACACACACACACACACACACACACACACACACACACACACACACACACACACACACACACACACACGTTTTCAACAAACCAGGTATGTACACATTTTAGCCCTTTTAGAGTAGTTTAATGCCAGTGGATGAGTGGATAACATTGCCCTGCTTGCAGTCATCAGCAAACTTGGTAAACCACAATTCAAAGATATCGTCTTGGACGTCTGTAAAATAAGTACCATACTGTGCAGTACCACCCTAGTTACAATTTTACATTCAGAGAGAGTTAACAGCAACTTTCACTACTTGGGATCTGCTAGTTAGCAAGTTTGCAATCCAGCTGACAATGCAAGGTTTACAGTAAGTTTGTCTAACTTTTCAATGATGCCAGCATAGGGGTTAGTGTAAAAAGCCTTGGCCAAGACAATTGGCGTGCACAGAGTGACACTGTTAACCTTTTCCAAGAAGTTTATTATGTTCAGGAGATGAACCTGCCCTTCACCGAACCAAACTGAGCCAGATTTATGCCCCTGCAGACATGTACACACACATGTCCAGGCAGACAATCCCACATGATCGCACCCTGTAGCACTGCTGGGCTTGTCTGTAGTATGAGTATTCCCGTATGAGTAAATGGATGAACAGTGTCTTTTTGACAGCATTCACTTTTTCACTATTTCCTCTAACAGTAAAATGTTTCTTGACCAAATGATTTTCTGAATCGCTTGGCCAAGTAAATTGAGAGCTGTGAAGATTTCAGGGGTGAGCACATGGCTAATTAGCATTATCCTCTCTTCTGGTCAGGTACTTTATCATGTGGCTTCATCCATTGAGACTGCTGTCTACATTATGGCCTCATTGGAGAAAAAACATAGCAGTAAAGCATTCTCTGAATCAGAAATCTTTACCAAGCTGAGGAAATCTTCCCAGGTAAGGCTTCCACATCATAGTAAGCCTTTCTGAATCCCAGGGCTTGTGTTCATTTACAAATGCTTGCTAAGCCAAATCATTGTAATCATTTTTAGTTTTACCAGAGAAATAACTTCCTAACTGCCCAGTGAACATATAAAATATCTTTCTGATACTGACTTAAAGTTTACAGTATTAGTTCTCTCAGCATTGCTGTGATTGTTTCAACAAATACTAAAAGTTTTAATCAAATCCACTATACCTAAATGCTGACCAGCATGGTACAATTCTTATTCATTAAGTCATTCAGCATGATAATCTGGACTTCACTCCTTTGCTTCATCAATCAGAAGTAACTATTTAGACTGCTTACTTTGCCTGCTCTGAAACAGAGACAAACTTAGTTTGCCCTATCTTCCAAACCCTCCATGTTCTAGCCCCTACCCCACCTAAGCTATCTGACCTAACCCTAACACCTAGTAGCCAGACTGAGAAGGCTGGTCCTAATCCAAACTTCCCAAATGACCTTCCAGCTGGGAATAGTGTAGGGAAAAATGGAAGCTGTGGGAAAGTTGCCAGTTACCAAACATATTTATTTGTATTTATTTACACTTTGTTGACTGGGTTAGTTCCTCTAAGCCAGTGGCCTCATTTCAGGGGAGACCCAAGGTGGTGTTCATGCTAACTAGGGACAATTTGGCCAGGAGATAGGGGAATTTTGCCTACTATTTTTGACAAGTGCCTATCTACCTTTTTCATCCACTTCAGCTACCACCAACTCGGGTAGACAGGGTCTCATTTTAATGTCTCATCCAAAGCACATCACACTCAGGGGTACAGCACAACCTTTATGCTGCAGTGCAGTGTCAATATTGGAAAATGTATCCAGCTACCTGGTGTAGGAATAAATCCCACAGCCTTCTACCCCAAAGGTGGGTGTCCTGCCTGTTGAGCTATTGAGACTGCTGTTATGCTACAGTCCATCTTGTAGCTAAAGATTCCTAAGGACTGTTTTAGGGCTTTCGTATTCTTCAGTGTGGCTGAAGCATGCAAATACACTGCTACCATCTTTCTAACTGGCTGCCTATTAGATCCCAGCTCATATTGGAAGCTAGTGGTTATAGGCTGTCTTAGGGTATGATATAGGTGAGATACACTTGACGAACTGTTGTGATAGATGTATTTTACTGAATGCTGTTTGATCAGGGGATGTGATTACTTTTAGCAGCCTAACAACCCTAGAAATTAGCCTAGGTGCTTTCCTTAGTCAGCCATAGGTTCATAGGTTCACAGAAGATTGCAAGCCTAGCCATGTAACCTGACAGCTTTCCAAACCATGGTGCAAACTGCTGTTGTCTTTTTATATCACCAATTTCCCCTGGGGATTGCAGATTGCCTGGTGTCTTCCTATCCAGATATTTTGCAGAAATGCACTGTTAATGGAGATAACTTCCTGCTTTATACTTACTCTAGTTTTAGAATGTTCCCACTTATTATGTTTGTTGAGCAATACCCTTGAGGTCTAATGTTATTACGAGGCAGGAAGCTGTGAGTACCAGATGATGTTACTAAAACACTAAACATACTCACTCAACTAATTAGTATCACCCCTTGTGCTGTAGCACTACATAAACCTATTTCCTCTTTATCCTCACACTGAGAAGTATCTGTAAGATCTACTCTGTTTACTGCTTTCAGTGCAATAAAACAGCTTATTTGTTTGTCATCTGGTTGGATTCTGTTGGTTGGTGGTGACTTCAACAGCATGCCCTGTAAATACCTAGGAATTAGATTAAAATATGCCAGTCTGCTATTGTTTATCATTCATTACTGTAAGTTTTATGTGGTATTTTACAAAAATAGTCTATTTTTTACTGTTTTCTATTGCTACTGGGGAGATTGGTTGATGCCTCATTTTAAGTAAGTTCATAGCTTCTGTATAGTGACATAATTTCTGCACAGTGGCATAACACATAAACACACATATCAAGTTAATGTCTATTTTGCCTTAAATGTTATTGATGCTTATAAGTGACTCTGTGCTTACCTTTACTAATTACAAAACTGTATTTATAGCATTTTACTAAGACAACTTTCTTTAGATACCTTCCTAGTTTAGATGGGAGGCCAGGGTTTCATTAGCACAAACTGGAGAAGTAACCCCTCTCAAAATAATGTCTTGGAGTATAACTGGCCTTATGCCATGCATAAAGGAGAAGTTACTAGACAGGCCTAAAAGGGCTACAGCTGGGATTCTCTTCCAAGATACTCAAGTCTGTACTGAAGGATGCTGTCAAAATCAAGGCTGACGGTCTTAACTCAGCACTTCACTGCACTGCATTGCATTGCATTGCTGTGCTAATATCGGCAAGTGGTGGACAAAAGCTCTGAAGGAACAGATGTGGGATGGAGCCTAGGCTGACTCTGAATCAGACCAAATAGGCAGGTAAGTAATAAGGCAATGTAATGCAGAATTAGTTAGAACCTAATTGCAGATGTGTAATTTCCCCTATCAGGGATGATCTGTGCCTCTTAAATGTCTTTCAGGCCAGTCTGAGGAAGACACAAACAAGTAAGTTGATTACAGTAGTCGTAGACTTTTACTGCACCCTTTATTCCTCAAAGCATTCTGCCCCATAAGTATCTAGGATGTGGCTGATTTCTTTGTGGTTTTACGCTTTTATCACTTTTTTTTTTACATTGAAGTGCAGATAACTGATATTATGGGAGGACACATTATTTACAGATGATGCTATCAGGAAGGAATTTCCACAGTTTTAATCTACCTTATATAAATTTGACTGGGCTGAGTTTGGGGGTATTGGGATTTTGAAGCAGCTACAGAGAAGAAATTTCAGAGTGAATGGGCCAATTCCCGAGACAAGTGTATATGCTTAGAAGTCAAAGGGCCATAAGTAAGGTCAACTTAGGTAAAGCAGCTGGACCTGATGGTTTCCCAGCCAAGCTTTATAAATGTGTGGGGGGACAACATGTACTGGTAGCTCTAACTTGGTTGATAATGGTATGGATGGTAGGACAAAGGCACAGTAAAGTAGAACCAGGCCCTACTTATGGTGATCCCCAAAGTCAAAGGTAATACCCCAGGATAGAAGACTTTAGTCCAATAGCGTTTATCAATGCAGACAAAAAAGTATTGACAAAGGTTCTGGCTAATTCCATTGAGAAATACTTCCCCAAAACATAAAGTCAAAATAGTTTAATTCAAGAGAGATCTAGTTCCCTCAATTTGTGGGCACTTGTGTCATTTCTTCAACTTTACTTAAGGGGAAAATAGGAATGTAGGGCTGATTCAGTCTGATATTTAAAAAGTGTTTGATTAAGTGGAATGGAGCTTTTTGCTCCAGGTCCTTCACAATAGAGAACTGGGAAGAATGGATGAGACAGCTATGCAAAAATCCCTTGTTTAGGATATGTGTTAATGGTGAACCTTCTGACCCAGGATACATTCAGCACAGGACATGGCAAGGATTTCCATTACCCCCAGTTTATTTAACTTAATAATAGAAGAATTGGCTTTAAGGTAGATAAATATCTGGCTGAAATTTGCAAAGAGGGAAAGATCAAAAGTGGGTTTTATATGTTTTAAAAGATGACTGCAATTGTTTGTTAGAAACTAAGAATATGGTAGGACAAGGAATGTTAAGGATTTTGAGGATTTTATTAAAGTCTTGGGCTTGTGGTGAAATGAGAACTAAACTGTAGTAATACATGCTAGTGACTAAAGGAGAGAGGGAGTCCTTGATCTCCCACTCAGGGAGGTAATATGCACCAGATACCTCCAACACATGGTAGGGAATTCATGGAAAGGCACCTGTAACAGAAACTTTAAAAACGGAAGCATTTCCAAACCACACAAGGTAAGATACTGGATATTACAGCTATGATTCTGCCTCATGTTTTCTACCTAGCTAGCCTCTAATAACCCACAAATATTCTGTATGCAAAGATTAATATAGTAAACAGTTATATGCAGAATACACTCAAGGATAGCAATGTGGAAAGTTAAACTCCATGATGTTATGGGGGTTGGGGGCCACTTAATATTCCCCATTACACCCTCAGTTTCCTTTTATCTCACTGCATTACCATTTGTGCTAAGGATCCAACATCAGTCACAACTGTAGAACTTTGGGATGAAGGGGAGGCCCTAAAGTCATGGATTTTTATATGGGAAAGACAGGCTGCTAGACTGGGAGATAGCAGATGGGGGTTGGGACCAACCACTATTTTATGGCATACATTTTTGGTAATCTGGACTCTGTCCCCTAGAGTACAAAAAAAAAAAACATGGAGAGCATGGGGACCTGAGAGCTGAAACCAATTTTATGATCAGGAAAAAATGTTCTATCAACCCATCAGTTCACTTTGATGCCAATTTAAAGTCAGAATAAAGGACTGGTTTGCTTATGAGCAGATAAAGGCAATTTGTAGACAGACATGCTGAAGGGGAACCAGATGCATCTTGCCTTGAAGAAATGGAATCCAATTCAGAAAGGAAGGACCAGTACCATTTACAAGGACTTTTGCAAAGAACAACAAATGAAATGTGTAAGAATGTGAGCTCCTATTTGTGTAGGAATCATGGAGAAAGTTTAGATAGGAAAGATAGGACTGAGATGGCGCAGCACTACACAGGCTAAGCGGCTGGAAAAAGTATAAGGATCAATAGTTTACATTATCACATTATTGGTACTATACCCCAGAAACTGTATGAATTAAGAAGGCTGACACAATGGAAATGTGATACACCCAGCACAGTAATACTTCATGTGTTGTGTGATTGTCACAGGGCCGCTGATTATGGCTAAGAGTTAAGGTCAATGCATAAATGAGCAAAGGTGTGAGGGGTCTGTTGAAACACAGGGAATTGGACAGCAGGTTTACAAAGGTCAGGGCTGATAGCAACAGGAAAAGGAAGTAAAAAGATGTGGAATGAGTGCTTACAAGTGTGTTTAAAGACGTTGATCGCTACTGAGTGGAAGATGCCATGCATTGCCCCAATAACTAGGTATATTGACAACATTTATTTATCTTTTAAATATTCTGGAGGGTATATCTGTATTCTGGAGGACTGAAAATACTGTTTTTAAGAAATATGAGTTAGTTTAAAGGCACTCCACATTTCTGTTAACAAACTAATGCATAGGTTTGGCTTGAAGATGTTTATAATAACTGTGTTGTATTGTACATATATATATATATATATATATATATATATATATATATATATATATATATGTAATATATATATATATATATATATATATATGGATTCCTATTACAAGAACGAAAGTTCACTACTTCGAACTTGTAATAGGAAGCCTCACTTCTGCAAAAGTTCACTTTAATGAAAGTGAACTTTTGCATAAGTGCACTTCACCAAAAACACCGCAGCACAGTGGAGGACATAAAAAACAAGCTATGTCCTCCACTATGGTGCAATAGTCACGGACCTTAGGGTTAGGGCATGGGTTAGGGTAAGGAGATAGTTAATAAAGCTATACCCTTACCCTAACCCATGCCCTAACCCTAAGGTACGTGACTATCGCACCATGGTGGAGTACATTGCTATGTCCTTCACTGCGCTGCAGTCATCACGGACCTTAAGGTTAGGGCACAGGTCATAGTAAGGGGATAGCCCATAGGACTATCCCCTTACCATGACCTGTGCCCTAACCCTAAGGTCCGTGAGTACTGCATGGAAGTTCAGTACAACACCCATTCGTTGTACTGAACTTCACGTAAGTGCACTTTCAATTAAGTGCAATATTGCTGCCGTGAGCATTCCATGCAATATTTCGAATTAGTGAAAATTCGATCTAGTGTATGGAACCCTTATACATATATATATATATATATATATATATATATATATATATATATATATAGGTCTATGTCACATGTTCAACTTTTCAGAAACTCAAAAAAAAATATTGAATAAACCATCATATGATCGAGTTTCTGAAAACGCAAACATAAAAAAAAATAAATAAATACAAAAATCTACCTTTTTTACATTTTTGCAGAGGGACATGCCCCTGCATCCCCCATATTGGTATATATAATTTGCAGGAGGTGTGGGGGAGCACAACTCCAAGATCACACTACAGTGAGGAAAAGGGTAAATTTCCCGATCCTCACTGTACCGTGATTTCCATTGAAAGCTTCTCAAAACTCAATCAATCGAGAAGGACCCATATATATATATATATATATATATATATATATATATATATATATATATATATATATATATATATATATATATATATATATATATATATATATATATATATATATATATATATATATATATATGTGTGTGTGTGTGTGTGTGTGTGCGTATGTATAGTATACATAGTTGCCGTTCATTGTTGTTACTTGTTTGTTACATTTTTTTAATCTGAGAAAATTAAATAAAGCTCCATTTTAAAAAAAGCTGATATTTTGTTTCTTATTGGACTGGTTGTTTGTGAAGTTAATAGATCCCCCATTTTTGTTACCCTGTGTTAATTTGTCATATAATATGCCCATCTGGCTAATAAAAGTGTTTACTTTTTTCTACTTTTTCATCTTAATCTTATATTAAAGTACAGTATTCAGCTGGTTTTCTAATCTGGGTGTGAACTTGCTGAGAGCAATAGTTGTTATTTAGTGGATGGAATAATTTAATGCTGTTTCTGAGGGGTCAACATTATTGGCTGGAGTTCATAGGTTCATAGGTTCATACTAGGCTATCTGCTCTAGGGCATTTATAAGCCTAGCCAGAGTGTGTTTGGCTTTCACCACCCCATGGAATGAGTATACTGTGCCCATTATAAGGTTTAGTTTACTGTACCTCTGTCTAGCAGTGACACAGAAGTGACCCCGGGGTAAACCTATGATCTCCCATCCACTCGTCAAGATTCCTATTGAAGAGAGTCAGTGAGGGGTTCTGCCTAACATGGACTGGGATTTTATTCCAGAGTGAAGGGAGCCTCTGAGTTATGAATCTGTCCCTCCAGCATGTCCTATTTATTTCTGTGCTGAGGTTCAAATCTCTCGCTCGCGTAGCTCTGGTGGATTTGGATTTTCTGAGGTGGAGCATGTCCAATAATTCCGGGTTGGACATGGCCTTGTACGTTAGGCATAGATCGCCTCTGAGTAGGCAGTATGCTACTGAGTAGAGCTGGAGTTTCTTTAGCCGGGCAGCATACAACATATGTTTGAGTCCCTTGATCCTCTTGGTGAGGTACTTTTGGGGTCTTTCCAATTGCTGCACTCTTATTCGTTCTTTCACGTTTCGACTCTGTGCAACGAGTTATGATGCACCATGTGGAATGCTATACTCAGCAGATGCAGGCACATTCATTTTCAAATTCTTAGTTATGAATCTTGGCTAACTCCACCACAACCCCCCAGTTATACCTATGTAAATGGCAGCGTTAACCAGCAGTACACTGCTGCACGTCTAAGCTGATCTCATATCCAGTCTAAGTATTTACTAGCTATGTCATGTTGGTGCTCATATCAAATTATCTCTTTCCACATTTGTTACTAATAAGTCTACTTAAATCTATACCTTTACCTCAATCTTAAGTGCTTCACTCAGTGGTTGCATGAACTGGTTTTCTGCTAAGAGGTGCACTGCTCTTCTTGTGCAGACTTAGCTTGTGGTTTCAGACAGATATCACTTTAGTAAAACAACACCAAACCTCTTAGGTGCTATTCACCCTCTATCACACATCAGTAAGCAACTGGAACCATGGATTTGCACTTCCCAGCTGTTTCCAATGTGGTTGGAATGGGCATCCTGAGACAATGTAGCAATTATCTCATGTTTACTGATAGCCACAACCAAAACTTAAACAAACAGACAGTATGTGAGAAATTTTATCATACATTATATTATTGATGGTAGACAAAGCCCCTACAAATAACAAGCAGGCTGTCAGTATTACACAACATTACACTAAATCAAACATAAACAGCTCAGTGCAAACATGTAGACCTTTGGTTATAGTTGCCTTGGTCAAGATTCACATTACTTAATGTCCCAAACAGATAGCGCAATACCTCAAAAACATGAATGTCGACCCTCTACTATGCATACACTATGAAACAACCTCGGAGTATGCAAAACTAAAAACAAAACAAAAAAAAAAATACAGAAACCTTGGAGCTTTATTTAATTTTTAATTTTTCAATTTTTTTTTCTTGCAGGGGGGCAAGCCCTCTTCACTCAACATGTGTGGTATGATCCACCTCATACCCCCTGTTAATTATATATACTAATTCCGAGATCGCATAAAATCGGAGAAAGGGAATGATTTGGATGCACCTCCCTGGACTTAATGAAGAGAGACAGAGATGAAGGATCTCTTAGAATATGTGCCAAAACAAGTATCAACCTAACCTTAAGCAGCATTCTACTATCACCAAGAATGATGCAGCAATATGAAAAAAAAAGATTATTGACTTCAACAACTGACTTAGTTTCTGGTGTCATTCAAAGGACGTGTAATATATATCTGCCTGGGAGAAGATGGCAGACTATCCTAACTTTTTGCCAACGATGGCATGGACTAATCCCCCAAATGGCTAAATCGTTGTCTACCCCCATGGTCCCTTTTTTAGCAGTATCAGTCTTCCAACATAACAAGACAGAATCCAGATAAAATAAAGGTATTATTTCTCAGTGCTAGGAGCCTTAACTCTACTCCATATAAGTATTCCTTACCCTGGAATATATATATATATATATATATATATATATATATATATATATATATATATATATATATAAAAAATGAACAACCCGAATTTGTGAAAGAAACAGCGTTGTTAAAAATAATCCACTTGAAAGTCAATTCAGCGGTCACTGGATAAATAATCCTCTTAAAGGTCAATTCAGCAAACACTGAAGCATACGACTAAGTAAATACTTAAATTTCACCAAAAGCGAGCAAGAGTCAACCATTTATTTAAAAGAACAAAACATTAGCGCTTTCACGGATATTGATTTCCGCTTCCTCAGACATAATCATACAATTCAACCATGTGCTTTATATACGTCACATCTGATTAAGTGATTCGTTAAAAATGCATACAAAGTATAATAAAAACATATAAACATATATTATGAAACAAATAATAAACAATAAAATTGTATACTAAAAGCATACTGTGATTTAAGAAACTATATTCGCCAAAGCCAAAAGTTATATAAGTGGTCTAGCTTTAAGCACAGGCTTTAGGGGAACGCACTCGTTTAAACCCCTTCCCCTGTGCGCTGCCAAACGAAGTATCCACTTTAATTCTGCATGCTCCGTTAGATTAACAATATCACCCATCCTAACACTAATTTCCTGTACATGCAGAACTTGAAAAGCAAACATATGTTCCTCACCCTCAGAAAGCGTATGCTTTGCTAATGCACTATAGTGCTGTCCCCTTGCAAGACAATACATGTGATCTTGTATACGCTCTCTGAGCGTTTTGTTTGTCTTGCCTACATAAAAATTAAAGCATGTCTTACAGTACGCTACATAGACAACATTCTTGGTACCACAATTGGAACTACAACGAATCTCAAACAACTTCCCTGTATTGGGATGTCTAAAGTACCTAGATTCATCTATAGCCTGACACTAAGCACAAGTACCACACTTTCTTGTCCCAAAATAGAGACATGTTGAAGTAATCCTGCCAGAGGAATTTAAATTCGGAAAGCACAACTGTTGTTTAAGATTTTTCATGTTCCTATAAATATATGTCGGACAATTGCCCACAATTTCTTTAGTTCTATCATCTACTAAAAGCATGTTCCAATTATTTAATATAGCTTGTTGAACATTGAAAATGTTCTTGCTATACGGTAGTACTACTGATAATTTCAAACCAGTGTTGGTATTAGTTCTACTGCTGACTCTTTCTTCTCTATCAGAATAATAGGGTTTACCCCTAGTATGTCTAAACGTATCCACTGTTGCATGCATATCGTCCAATTCTTTGGGGTAGGAAACCCCTTTTCAGAAAACTATCCTTAAGACTACTCAGCTCATGTTGTAAGGAAATATCCTCACAACAAAGTCATGACATCCTCAACGCTTGCCCCTTAACTATATTATCAAAGACTTTGGGGTTATGCATGCTGTCCCTGTATAAAAATGCAGGTCTGTAGCATGGTTTCCTATAAATCCTAGCTAAATAATGGTTTTTATCTCGGTAGATGGTCACATCTAAATAATTAATCTCTACAGCTGAAAATTCTAATGTGAGTTTTAAAAAAACATCCATGCTATTAATATGCAGGAGGAAATTTGTCAAAAGGACATCAGGCCCCTTCCATAGGAGAAAGAGATCATCTACAAAATGTCTGTAAAAGACGATGTTGGGATGGTTAAGCATGATCTCCCTCTCCCATGCCACCATTACCAAGTTGGCATAGGTGTTGGCACAACTGGTGCCCATGGCCACCCCTCATATCTTAAACAACAGTTGTGCTATCCGAATTTAAATTCCTCTGGCAGGATTACTTCAGCATGTCTCTATTTTGGGACAAGAAAGTGTGGTACTTGTGCTCAGTGTCAGGCTATAGATGAATCTAGGTACTTTAGACATCCCAATACAGGGAAGTTGTGGGAGATTCGTTGTAGTTCCAGTTGTGGTACCAAGAATGTTGTCTATGTAGCGTACTGTAAGACATGCTTTAATTTTTATGTAGGCAAGACAAACAGAACGCTCAGAGAGCGTATATGAGATCACATGTATTGTCTTGCAAGGGGACAGCACTATAGTGCATTAGCAAAGCATATGCTTTCTGAGGGTGAGGAACATATGTTTGCTTTTCAAGTTCTGCATGTACAGGAAATTAGTGTTAGGATGGGTGATATTGTTAATCTAATGGAGCAAGCAGAATTAATGTGGATACTTCATTTGGCAGCGCACAGGGGAAGGGGTTTAAACTAGTGCGTTCCCCTAAAGCCTGTGCTTAAAGCTAGACCACTTAAATTACATTTGGCTTGGCGAATATAGTTTCTTAAATCACAGTATGCTTTAAGTATACAATTTTATTGTTTATTATTTGTTTCATAATATATGTTTATATGTTTTTATTATACTTTGTATGCATTTTTAACTAATCACTTAATCAGATGTGACGTATATAAAGCACATGGTTGAATTGTATGATTACGTCTGAGGAAGCGGAAATCAATATCCGTGAAAGCGCTAACGTTTTGTTCTTTTAAATAAATTGTTGACTCTTGCTCGCTTTTGGTGAAATTTAAGTATTTACTTAAGTTGTATGCTTCAGTGTTTGCTGAATTGACCTTTAAGAGGATTATTTTTACAGTGACTGCTGAATTGACTTTCAAGTGGATTATTTTTAACAATGCTGTTTCTTTCACAAATTCGGGTTGTTCATTTCATTTCTGTCACTCATTTTGGGACTCATTCATAAATATATATGTATATGTTTACTATCATAATGTTGAATGCACATAGTCACATGTTTACTTCATCGCACCATGTCTGCAAAATCCAACATGCCGAAAGGTCAGACTGTCAAAATAAAACTGAACGGCAAAATTTCTGACTGCTTTACACCAGAAAACAAGTGCTAACATAGGTCAAAAAGGGGTGTGATTATCCGGTTCGAAATGTTGGTGTTTGAGTTTTGCAGTAGTCAGAGTTTGACATTTGCGGAAGTGGTTCGATGGTTCGATGTTGGAACATTCAACATTTTGATAGTAAGCTATATATATATATATATATATATATATATATATATATATATATATATATATATATATATATGTATATAGGTCTACTTTGACCCATAGAATTAATGTTTCAGCTAAACTCAGCTTTGCTACTGCAGTTTCGCAAAAGTACATTTCTCTGGAAATGCACTTTTGTGAAACTACAATTCACCAAAGAAATAAAAAGAGAAACAAATACACTACACTAAATTGTGCAGGGGGCAAGCTCCCTGCACCCCCTACACCCCTGCTACTAATATATACCAACTCTGAGATCACACTACAGTGGGGTAAAGGGAAACTTCCACTTATTCCCACCGTACTGTGATCTCCAACAACAACCTCAGTGAACTGAGAAATGCACTTACACGAAATTGGAGCAGTGAAATTGAGTTTCGCTGAAATATTAACATATATTTGTGTGTGATTTACTATCAAAATGTGGAAAATCAAAGCAGTTTTCCACTTTTTGATCAAATTCGTTTTCCAAATTTGGTAATACAGAATTACCAAAGTACCAGAAATGGTAACCACGGAATAGACACTCAAACTCCAAAGTTCCAATGTTAAAATTCATTGTTACCGGTAACATTTTTTCAGGGGGGGCAAGCCCCTCTGCACCCTCCATGTGGAGCGCTGTGCCCCTCACACCCCCTACATATTATATATTCCAACTATCGGATCCCACAACAGTGAGGACAAGGGTAAATTTCCTGATCCCCACTGTAGTGTGATCTGTTATCAGAATGTCAATCCCATATCAGCGAACGCACACAGCCATTTGGTTATGAGGATTTGAACATTTCCAAATCAGCATTACAGAAACTGGAAAACACACATTCGGTCATCCTAGTTTCACGTAAGTGCCATTCCACATTTTGATAGTAAAGATATATATATATATATATATATATATATATATATATATATATATATATATATATATATATATATATATATATCATCCTTATCACATATTCAAGCGCTGTATTAGATGTTACTGTTACCAAAACCTTAATCATTTTGTAGCTAACTATGAAACCCCTTCTATGCTCCCCTCAGCCCATATCTCCAAAAGAACTAGTATTGAGTCATACTACATTAACCAAACACTATTCTCCTAGGAGAGTTTAACCATCCCTCCATTAACTGGGAGATTTAAACATGCTCAAACATGTCTGTTCAGAAATTTCTGGACTTTATCAATGCAAACTCTCAAGACCAGTTAGTTTGCATTCTGACCAATGGCAATAAAATTCTGAAGTTGGTCCTTATGAATCTGGGTCAGCTGTTCTCACCACCAATTTTCACTTCCTCTCTGCTGAAATCAGACCAGACCTTAGTTACATTCTGTATAAGACTGAAGTCAGAACCGTTTTCTAATTCCTTGGTATTTGCAAGATTATGCAAAGGCTATTCTACTAAAACTGTAAATACCTGATTAAATTCAAAATCTCCTTCCAACCTGATGACCACACTGCATATGCAGAATCCTTTTTCACCACATTCTATACACATATAAATAACTACATAGATACACCCCCCCCCAACATAAGTACAATGTCAAATTTAAAAATAGTCCCTATGACGGACCCCAGACGCAAACAGACTCTATAATAATAAAAGAAAAAAGCTCATTACATGCAAATACAAATTTAACCCTCAAGATGATAAAATCTCTTGCTTAAATTTAATGGGGAACTCTGGACCCAGATTAAATCAACCAAAGCCAGATATAAGGTAAACAGTAGCAATACAGGCAAAGATATACCACAAAGCTTTCTTTAACTACGTTTGAAACCTCAGTGCCCAGGACTGCATAGAGCTAATTGTCAATGATATTACATACTCAGACCCAGAGCACTTTGCCAATCAACTAGAGGACAAATTTAGCTCAACTCTCACACCCCTCCTATATTCCCAGCTCATCTACCTGCATCTCTATCTTCCTCTCAAAATCATTATAGAAGAAGTCCTTAAGGCACTATCCAAGTCCAAGCACACTACTTCCATGAGACTGGATAACATAATGGGATACTTTCTGGTGAACCTGAACCAGGATGTGTCAGACCCCTCTACAGAGGCTCTTCAGTATATGCCTCCAAACAGGCATTTTGCAAACTGAATGGAGGAAAGCAAAAAATCACCCATTTGCACAAAGGTGGGGCATCGATGGATCTTGGTAATTATAAACCCGGCTGTTGAATCTATAATAATGGAATTAATAACCAAGGCCATTGGCAACCTATACAATCTCAGCCCAAGACAGTTAGTTCAGGTTTATCAACAGCAGATGCTGCCTACTTAACCTGATCAACTTCTTCAAGGAGGTTACTGAGGTAATGGATGAGAGGACAAACTGTATAAACTATTTAGACCTCAGAAAGGTGGTTGATACTGTCCCAAACTCGGGTATCGTAAATAAACTACCCCAGCTAAATGTAAATCCCTATGTACCTCACTGGATAGCAAATTAGCTTGCAAATAGAACTCAGGCTGGACCTCCTCCAAAAGACCTGTCACCAGCAGTATGCCCCAGGATTCAGTCCTTGGGCCATTTCTCTTTGGCAATTACCTCTCAGAGGTCAAAGCAAATGTTAAGGGTTTATGGCTGACCAAGTTTCACATAACGGCAAACTTGGTGCCATCATAAACTCCATAGCAAAAGTGAAATCCTGTTGCATGGTGCATGATATAAAATGTAATTTCTCACACATCCCAAAAACCAGAAAAAAATGCAAACACAAAAAGAATGTTTAATATATTTAATGACCCAAATTCTGTAAGATGGCCCATAGACAAGTTTTGCCACTAACCATGCCTTTATCAGTACAAATATTTTTGTATTTGTATGTTTTATTTTTTCCTGGTTGCCATCATAAACTCCCAAGAGGATGCCAATATCCACCAGGAGATCCTTTCTCAAACAAATGGATGGTGTCAAAACCATTGACTAAACCTAAATACCAAGAAACATATAATAGTATCTTTCGGCAAGCATGAATTCTCTTGTAACTATCACATTAGCAACACACCCCTGAAAGTTGATCTCATAGTCAGGGATCTGGGGACTTATGTCAACAAAAAAATGTTCTTCTATCACTACTTATCCACTATTATAAGGAAATCTTTTTCACTGCACAGATTATATCTAAAGGTATGGTGTCCAGTTCCAGGGACTATAAAACTGTTTGGTCTATATTGTAAGTTCGAAGTTTGAAAACTTCGAATCTCATATGATTGACATCATATGAGCGAAGTTTTCAAACATCGAATTTTGCAACAGAGATTGCCGTAGGGAATATTTCCCTTCACTTCAATATAGTGCAATCTTGGAGTTGGTATATTTAAGTAGCGGGGGGGGGGTGCAGGGGGGCTTTCCCCCCTGCATAGAGCATTCAGGTAGTTTTTTTTATTTTGGGTTTGTTTATATTTTATGTTCAATGTTTGAAAACTTTGTTCATATGGAGTCGATCATATGAGATTCAAAGTTTTCAGACTTCGAATATATAATATAGACCCAAACTGTTAAGCACTTTTGTCCATTAACATCCAGTACATCATCAGAGATGTCCCAATTAAAACAAATTACATTTAAATAACTTTTGTTTCATGTCAATATAGTTTAAGCTTTTTCTTTATATGTATGTTTTAAATAAATCAGGTTGCTTTCACAGTCACAACTTGCTCAATGTTGGCGGCAATGCAAAGTTCTTTTTGGTTACATTTACATTCATATTAAAGTAATAAAATCTGTAGATGACCAATCCCAGAGCAAAATTTACTCTTTTAAAAAATAGCCATACAGAGTATTGTCCAGTAGACATTTTGTGCTTGCTTTTACATCAGCAGACAGTTATATCACCCTCTAAGTCTCAGTGTAGTCAGTCTCGCAGCTTCCAGAAGAATGAAAGACAGGTGTGCTCAGGTAATGAAATGCTTGCTCAATCTCTTGTTTCTGATATATTCAATCACTTATTATTTTAGCACATCTAAAGTACAGGTGGGCAATATATAATGCTGCCCCATTCTCTTTAGCAGACTGTGTCTTCTAATTGCTGGAAATGTGTTTGTTAAACCATTTCCTTAATCAGTGTTGTAACAGATAGTGGTCAGGTTCTGCTGAGAGCTGGGTTCAAGAACAACATACAAAGTAATCTGTCTTTTGAGCTAACATTGACTTTGATAATCATCACCATGGTCTGTGTCCTCCCCCTTTCACTGCTTTCCTTGGCCAACTCACAGATGCTCCTTTAATCTCATTAGCTCTCTACCTCTAAGGAATGCAGAAATCCTTTTATACATTCATTCATTCAGGCCCACTATGTTCTGCAAAAATTAGGTCTTCATCCAGTCCTAAAAGAGGCATTACTTGTAGCTACAAGTGCCATGGTAATTTGCTGGATCTTCCTATCCAAAGGCAGTTGCTGCTGTTCCTGTTTTTCATATTATTAACTGCCTCCCTTCATGTGGGTCACAGATTGAGTCTGATCATGTGTCTCCTGTTGATATTTCTGTTTCCATTTGTTTGCTGGATCTCTTCCAATAGTGCCATGGCTTTTAACACAATTGACTCCAATTTATTCAGTAGATGTGTGTCTGAAATCCTGTAATGCAGACAAGTCATAAAAGGTTATCTGCCATTCCATCCTTCTACTTTTTTCTCTATACTTTTTTTACATTTTCCTTACTATTTTAAGGGATCATGGGGAGGCTTGTGTCTTAGTCATACACAGATTGAAGATTCCTGGTACCCACCAAAGTTAATCCAACCCACATGGCGTTTTCTATAAAGCAAGCTTTTGCCCTCTGCAAATAATCTGCTATATCAATTAGATGCTTTTAGCATACCTGTGTCACGGTACAGCAGCACTGCGCTGTAGAAGTGTCAGCTACAGCTTGCAGCCACCCCAAGGCTGTTTAACCTCTCATTCTGATAACTCTACTGCTAAACTATTGCTGTGCATGTACCATTATAATAATAATAATAATTATTATTATTATTATTATTATGTTTTAGCAGCCATTTTTGTGATACTTTTTGGATTTTGTATCTGGAGCCACTTCAATAACATGACACTCAGTATCTGTACAAGTATTTGCTTGTGTTCTGAAGTGGTGGGATGCACTGGTTTTCTGAGACATGCAGCACTGGACATTTTGCTATTCTAATCTGAGCAATAAGATACTTTGAAATCACTTAGACATTAGCAATTTGTTACTTTGCATCAACAGTGTATTAGTGTGAATTGATTGTCAAACAGTGCTTCCACATGGTTTTCATTTTATTGTTGTTTTAACATATGTCATTTGTTCTATAGTTGAATACTGTATTAAGCTTTTGTATATATTTATAACTCTGAATAATTTGAAATGTTTATTATATTTGCTCTCAAAATATTGCATCACTTTATTTACTTCTTTGATGTATTTATAAGTGCTTAGAAAATAAGTACTCTGATAACACTGACGTTGATTTCATTATGTAAAACGGAATACATTCCAAATGCAGAGTAGCCATCCATGCAGTGCTTCTCTTCTATGTCAACATTATTCATTTTTTTTTTAACAAAGGCATAGACAACACCATTATAGCCAGCCTTAGGCATAGGCCAATGCTCTAGCAAGGACGCTTTACCAGTAATCTGGATGGTGTAGTTAGACCAGGATGGGGTCACAGGGCCGTGTTGGGGTGGGCACTGTGGAGTTGACCAAAGGCTGGTCCTGAACACCCATGAAGACTACGGGCTGGATTCAAAGAGATTCTCTCCTTCTGCACCAGGTATCAACACATACTGCTCATGTAGTGTGGAAGTGACAGAATTTCCGGTTCAGACACGTGGTAAAGCTGCACATAGAAACACATTATTAGTGGCCGATTGCAATGCCTCTGAACTAAACACTGTGCTGTCTGACCTGAGTATGTCATGAGTGAAGTTTTACGTCCATGACTTCCCTTATATAACTGGCCCTTCTTATGCAAGTCTTATGAAATCCTTAGCTTGCCAGAGCACTGGGAACTACACTCTCTGGACCTATAGGACCAATTAGCAGGTGGAAGTATCTCAAAACAATTGATATTGAACAGGAACTGTACTTTTTAGCAGATTTTCAGCCTTAATTTAATTTAAGCTTCCATGGACACAGTTACTGCACCAGCTAGGAACGAGACCCTGTGATGCATTGAATATGAGAATTAGAGCCTTGCCAAAAATCTTCCAGTGGCCTCTCCCCTAAAAGTTGACCTCTAGTAGTGCTAGATTGGTCACAATATGCAACACCTCCAGGCCAGAGGGTTTGTCAAAACCCATGTGAAGTCACTCTTGTTGGGAATAGTGATGAAGATTAGGAACAGAATGAATTTAACTGTTTGAGACAGTATACCATGAAGTTTATACAGTGCTACTTTTGACCACGTAACATTTCAGTCAGTAAAATCTGTATTGTTAAGAATGATATGCCTTCTATCGCTGTACAGTGTGTCATTCTGCTGGCATACAGACCTGCCTCTAGGGGGATCCTTGTTTAGATGTAAATCAGTAAAGCAAGTCAGTCATTCATTCACTTCAATAAGGAGCAAGCTAAACAGTCCTGTGCTTAAGGTCCAGTTTAGTAGTATCATTCATGAACTGGAAGAAATTGTCAGAAATGATCAATACACTGGAAAATACTAAACCCATGAAGCACTGAGTAGCATGGTGAGGTAGAAATATATATAAATTAGGCAGACTTAGTATTGAATACCGCAATGGCCTAACTCTTTTTTAAGGTGAATGTTACATTTGACTGGGGTCAGACTGAGGTGTCATTTTCATTTACTAAGGAAGAAACCTGTCACCTTATTATAGAGAAAGGTAGAAATTCATCTATTTAAGTCAAGCCTGAATGTATAATGATTTTTGTCATTTCAAGTAGTTTATGTGCTATGTAGGCTATTAAATGTAGTTTAAATAAACTAATTCAGTCATTATAGACTATGGGCAGGATTCACAAAGCCTCCGTGTAAGAGTTACAAGGCTTACACGGAGGCTGCATTTAAACAGTGTGACATCAGCATGTCATGCATATGCATGAGGGCATGCTGAATCACACCTAAGGCTTACACGGTCCATGGAAGACAGTAGGGGGCGTGTCCGTAGGCCGAGCCCTGCAAACGGACACGCCCCCAGAAGAGTAAAAGTGCCAAAAGTAAACCCCCATGACAGAGTCCATGGAAATGTGAATAAACACAACACAACACATGTCCCACAGACTATGAACATAAAATATATAAATGAACATGTTATATTTTTTTTAAATTGTAAAGATGTTTGCCAGTGAGTGCGCTCGTTTGCGCAGGCATGCCCGTAGCTTAGCCACACTTAGCAGTAAGTGGAAAAGCATATAAGAACAAACTATGCAAAGTAAGCCAAAAAGCAATAGTGTAGCAGTAGAGACATCGGCTGAAGAGCAGGCAGTCATGGTTTGAGACCCCACAACATCAATTTTTATTTCTAGTGAAATAAGCATGAAACAAGTCCCTGACATATATGTACACATATAAAATTATATTTTATGTAAAATGTAATGAAATGGGCCATTTATTTTGAAGAAATGTGAGATAAAATAATAAAAGATGCCAGATGTGCCTATAGCTGAGCTACAGTCTAACAAGTTGAGTGCATCTGCCCTTAGGTGAGCAGTGGTTTAACAGGTGTAGAATGAGAGCCCGTAGGTGAGCAGTGGTTTAACAGGTGTAGAATGAGTGCCTGTAGGTGAGCAGTGGTTTAACAGGTGTAGAATGAGTTCCCGTAGGTGAGCAGTGGTTTAACACGCTGAAACTGTGTGCCCCTAGCTGAGCTGAGCGTAATATGCGTGCTGACAGCCAAATGAAGCGTAAACCAGTGTAACCCGTTTGCACGGAGCTGCGCACCGCGCCAACAAGCTAACCGACGGGCAACATTGAGCAAGCTGTAACAAAACTGCCTTTACACAGACACACCTCCTATTCTGTGTAGACAGTCATAAAATATAAAAAGCAGTGGCCAGGTTCAAACCCAGGATACCATGCACCATAGTCAAGGTACTGAACCACTAAGCCATGACAGCTGTACTTAGAAATGCAATAATAGCAAATATATAGGAATGAATAGAAAGAGGAGCATTACAAAGCAGGTTTTGTGAAGCTGATACAATTCCAAAATGGCTAATCACAGATAAGTGCTGGAAAAACGGCATATATAAGCCCCATAGGCAGGAATACACAGCATAACCGATTGTAGAACTAACTTGCAGCCAGAATGTCAGGAGTATGTGAGGGTAGTTGCTTTCGAGCACAGAGGTGGGGCATTGAGGAGTCCAAATATATGGTTTGGCTCCTTGTCCACAATCATGAGGCCCAACTCATGCAGGGCCAGGTCCTGTGGGGAGCATATAGGGCTGAGGCGTGGGACTGGTTGGCTCATGATCTTACCAGTGCCACAGGGATTCCAAGGACTGGTGAGCAGGTCCATCACCACCATGCGGACCTGAAGAGACGGAAGCAGGACCAACCGAACCTTTGGATCTAGGAGGCCCGGCAAATGCCCAACGCCCCACTACTGAGTAAGTTACATCTAATTATGTATGTAAGAAATTAACCTAGCTGATATTATGGAGATGTGTATTCCAATATTACTTTATTTATATTACAGCTGCAGGTGTCTGTTCTGTGAACCGCAGAGCCTATGGCGATAGGTTGGTGCGGTTGCGCCAGCAGGCAGGTCAGTAATCCTCTCCCTATAACTGTAAATAAATATAAAAGTATGACAGTTAGCAAAAGAGTGCAGTGTAGTCACTAAGTAATAAAATGTGCAAGTAACAGTGTAAGAGTGTTTGCAAGTATTGCTTGATTACAAAAGTGTGTTGCAGTCTGTAATCCAAACAGAAAAATTAAAATGTCTGAAATAAAGTCTGAAATAAAGATGTCCCACCTGTAATACAATAGTACACAACCTGCAGCAGGCTGAAAAGTACAGCTGCAGAAGATGAGCAAAACACATGTGTGAAATATATCCCTGTTGAAATACTGAAACATGACAGAAGTGAGACTGTTGGAAAGGATTGCAATAACTACAGGTAAAACATGTCAATAAAGCCTAGAAGTAAGTACCATCCTGAACTGTAAAAATAAAACAAGTGAGAGAGTGTGAGAAAGAGTTATGAATCCACCAATAAAGTAGTAATAACTCCTGAATAAAGTATACTGCAGTCAGTACAGAATGAAATGAATGTGACAAGCAGAACCAAACTGCGAAATGTGTTCAAAATGTTCCTGCAGCTGGAATGTGTATCCCAAAATCTGGATATGTTGCTCTCAGTCTGCAATATGCAGATAGTATGATTGTCTGAAATACCAAACATCCACAGTTGTCTATAGCTATATAAAGCAAATGTAGCAGGATGATGTAGCTGAACAGAGCCAGATATGAACGTGTATGAATAAAAATGAAAATGTATATTGATGTAGCAGTAACATTCCTATCACCAACTTGAAGTAGTTATCACACGGGAAACTGTAGGTAGAACTGTAGCATGTATATATCTGCAGCTATTAGAAATGTACAGCATATGTATTGGTATTTGAAGGTGTTAATTATATTTTCTTCAACCTACCCTATACCCACATATAATCCATTCCACGTGAAATTGGTATGTGCAATCACAATTAACACCCCTGGACATTTGTCCTGTTGGGTCATACATATTTGCATGTATGTTGATGCATCTGCCCTGTTCATATATCCAAACCTGATGGCCTGTTGCCATCAATCAACCCTGCATGTATTGCTGTTCAAATTATGCGTGTGTTATGCTCGCTGTTCAATGGTGTGAATATCTGGGTGTTTGGTTAATGGGAATACTAATGCATGCTGTTACAACTAATTGTGAATGGTATTGTATGTTACTAACCCAAACTGTCATGACATAATGCAAAACATAGGACGACAGGGAAAGCGGGTTCCAGCGGACCCACCTCTCCCACCTCAGCTGGCGAGTGCACCTGGCAGTAGTGCCCAGTCCGGACCCTCCTCCGGTGGCCCTGTGCCATCTGCGGGTGGAAGCACTGCAGGGGATGGGGCTTGTCCCCCCTCTGCAAGTGTGGCCGGAGGAGAACCACCACTCACCCTCCATAACGTCCGGATTGTGGAGCGTAGGGAGATCCAGAAAGCTGTTCTTGGGCCCCTACACCAGCTTGAGGCACAGGTGGCACAACTAACGGGCATGTCTGCTGCCCGGCCTACACAGCCCCCAGCACAGCCCCGTCCTGGGAAGTGAAGGCACAGTGGCAACTGCCCATGGGTGGGGATATCAGTTCCACTGTTGCCATCTGTGGGCTCATGGGCTCTGGATATCCAAACATCCGTCCCCGTCAATTGTGTAACCCCCCCCACACGTGTCATACACCGCCCCTGTATACGTCTTGTTTGTCTTGTCTGTTGACCTACCCAACCTACTTCCCCAGCTATACCAACTTCCTTTACCTGACATACCACTCTCACCTGGAAAAAAAAAAAAAAGGGCACTCTATACCCACAAAAAAATTACGCCCCATAGATAGCTGCCATTTCGCACACATGTCTGCTGGACATGGAAACTGTCAATTACAATTGGCTGTACAACAAGTATTATTGTTGTCCTTACACCTCTCTCTCAGGGGTGGAAGGTTTCAAATGTCACACCAAATTACAAACATATGCACAGCTGTTGCTGATGAAGAAATGGGCAGCTATGGGCCTTACCTACATCCCTCCTGCAAAACCCAAGCTTGTTTCCCTACTGTCTTACCCTCTTTGTGACCCCTTTTTCACCACTTTCCTGTCTCCCCATTTTCATTTCTTTCAAAGAAAATAGCGCGGGTGTGTGCAAGAGTAAGCACTTTTAAGCAGTTGTAAGTGGGTGTGCGCGGAGCTGAGCACCAGTGTGCATGCGTGAGCTCCGCGCAAACCAGTGCTAACCTGGTTACAACTGCTTAAAAGTGCCTTAGTCACTCTGAATGACAGGTCCTGTAGTCTGTTCAAAAGCAAAATAAAATCCCACTGTCAGTCCCGAACTCAGGACCTTGGAAACACTAGTCTGCATGACTTACCACTAAGCCATGACTGTTATATAAGAACATTGTGCTACAATAAATATATCATGTAATAGTAGGAATGAATGTAAAGGGAATATAGGATGTGTAGTACACAAAGCATGTCATGTATATTTACTGTCAAATCTAGTGGATTTCTATAATAGTAGTGTGCGAACAGAAACAGCCATGCTAGTTGGTAGCTAGTAGGTAATAATGTCACTGTAGCACCTTGCAAGCCACACACATACTCACAGCAGGATAATCACTGCCCATACCCCACAACCTCTTACAGGAACATATCCGGACCAAGTAGTAAAATATGTGGAGCAAAGGGCCAAAAACAGGGACACATTCCAAATAATGTTACAACAAACTTAGACAGTTCAGAGAGTAACAGGTTCTGCATTTTGTTGGATGTTTGGAAGGGTATGAAGTCTGAAACTTAAATGTTTGTCACTATATTCAGACTTGAGCCCAGAATGATTTGCCAGAAAGAGCTGTTCATGAGATATTGACCAAAATATGAGGCAGAAATGTGGACAACCTGCAAATATCTGTACACTTGAGAGGTCTGACACTGCCATATTTGAATAGTTAAGAGCCTAGACATAGCAACAGTGACTGAGTTACAGGGATGCCCCACAGACTCCATGTGAAATGTACAAACAGTAGGCAGAAAGGTGTTACAACACATGCAATGGTAACTATGAAGTCCTGAAAGTATGCACCACTTGCACGGCAGAAATAGTGTAGTAATACATATGCTCATGCTATCCCACAGTCACAACTGCAGAATACCAGACAATTTAATGGGTGTACCTCACTGATATGTACCATTCCATGAGGCAGATAACAGATGCACCTGAGAGTCTCTGGGGCCTGCTCAGCAGCATACTCAAATACCCTAATAGATGTTAAGGCCCACACCATGGCCAGACTACACTGCATGCAGTAACACCCTAGCAGATATAGTAAGCATTCCAAGGTGTGAATGTACATGGAAAATAGGAAAGCCACAGCAACACACTACAGTCAAGACACCTAGCAGGCATACAAGTAGTGACTGTAAAGGGCAAATATTGAAGCCATAGCAACAAAGTGCAAGAGCCACTGCTATACACCAGTTACACCACATGTCCCACAGGAAAGCGCACACACCCACATTAACAGTAGTAGTAGTCTTAGGTGTCAGTGTACATACACACTTAGTACAGGAAACTGGAGAAATGAATGGAGAAATGTTAATCTACAACACAGCCGGAAATATGAGAGAGATACTAACCTTTACACTCACAGAACAGTGTCCACAGCATACCAGCATGGTCCCTGCCCTTAAAATCTGAAAGGGCTACACCTATCTCACATGCCTTTTTATAGCACTGCCCTGAAATCACAGTGAGAACTGCAATCAGTACACAACTGGCTGAATGCAATTAGCAAATGCTGGCTAACAATTGGTGCAGAGGCCATCACATGGACATATGCAGATACCTACAAAAGCATGCTGTACTCCCAGTCCACACATGCAATACTTTCATTGCACCCTGTGGAGGTAGGGAGAGACAGAGAGAGAGAGAGAGAGAGAGAGAGACAGAGAAAAAAAAATTAAACATACACAAACAAAACTGGTCAGCAACAACCACCTGAAAGCTGACAACTGGCAAGTGGAGCAGCAGGACACAAAACCAGATGGCAACACAAGCAGCTGTGACAAACACAGGTAATGTAAAGTAATACTATAAAAGTCTACATACTGTGAACCCTCCATATGTGTCATTGGTCTGTATCCATATGTATATGAAGATGTGCAAAGGGCAGGGGACATACAGCAACTATCAGTGAAGGCTGTACATACATTTGTATGTGAGAGCATCTATGTGCACATATCAATGTAGGTTGAATGTAGGTTGTAGTGCAATGTACAAAGTAGGTTTCACAGTTATGTATGTTTAGCAGTATGTTAGTGTGTGTATACAGTTTTGTAAACAAACATGTTGATATACCTATCTATCATATGGATACGTATGTATGTCAATATATGTATATATATATATATATATATATATATATATATATATATATATATATAATATGCATATATGTATACATACATAGAGAGAGATGTAGGAATACATAGACAGATGTAGATAGATAGAATATGTACAAACATATATATGTAATACACACATACAGATATAGATATATGTAGATACATATACATAGACAGACAGATCTGACTATCTACAGGTATGACTGTATATGACGATCTCACACTCCCCCTGTCCCACCCCCTCTGTCACTCTCACCCCCTCTCTGTCACCCCCCTCTCCATATCTATAGCAATATATGTACATCAATATATATATATATGTGTATATGTATACAGACATATATATATATATATATATATATATATATATATATATATATATATATATATATATATGTACCTCACATGACAGCTACAGATATGGAGAAGGACACAGTGACATGTACAACACTGTGACAATGCACTCAAACACATTACCAATGCACAGTGACTGACAACACCACAGAGTACACACATACTACCCACATAGAGGTTACAACTCCTGGATTTACATACTTAAGTCACACCCATGACAGATGTCCAACAACCATAGTAACACCTCACACCATCCACAACCTAAATGACTGCTGTGTGTCGTCCGTGACACTGCAATAGAGAGCACATGGTGGAGGTACAGGTTCCTACCCACAGATAAGACATACCCTGCAATATACCACACAGTGTTAAGAAGCAAGACTCCCCATGAGTACATGTCACATATACCCCTGCTGAATGTTAGTCAGATAGGTAATATGCCATATGAGTCACCCTGTGTAACTGTTTGACAGCAGCAGGTACCATCACATCACATGTGTCACAATGGTCAGGGTAGCAGAACAGTATGCTGCTGTAGTCCCAGGGCAATAGCATATTGTATTGTATTGTATTGTAATGTATTGTATTGTGTTGTATTGTAGTGGTATGTAGACGTGCCTCCTTTGTGTAGTGGAACCACTGCTGCTGTGCGCCAGTGTACAGGTACATATTCTGTAGTCAGGCTAGTGTTACATAGCACTTCTATATGTGTGTTTAGCTCCTCTTGGAGTTCATGTAGCATGCAACCGGGGATACCATCAGGTCCCATTCATGTTGTGTATCGTGCTTTCCTGAGGGCAGCTCTCACCTGGACATCTGTGATGACAGGGAGGTTACAGTCAGCTGGGATAACTATGTCTTATTTTGGGGGAGAGGGAGGGGGGAAACCTGCACTGAACCTGTCTGCCACAATGTTGCCAATATCTGTGGGTTCGGGGAATTATTTGTTGTTGTGTACTAACTATGAGCATAGTGGAGGGTTTCTGACCAGGTTGCTAACATAACTGAAGAAGGCCTTGTGGTTATCTGTAGTGTCCCTGTTGATTTCCCTCTCAAAGTTGCCCATGGATGTTTGTATGTGAGAAAATAGCTCCTTACTAGTGCTGATCAGACATGCCTTCCCTTTATGGAATTATGCTCTGTCTTGCAGTAGCTTCCATCTTTTGTTATACAATCTGTCTATGACTGGGGTCCACCAGACAGCATGCTGTCCCTTTGTGGAGAGTGTCTTGGTCTTAAATGGGATTGCATGATCCATGCATTCTTGGAGATGTCCATAGAAATAATTTGTGAAGGGGTCAGCATTGTGGGTTGTGTCTTCCACTGGCCCAGTGGGCTGAAAGGATACCATGTCACTGTTACAAAGTGTAACATTTGCATTTGAAATGTTATTCACTATAGTCGTTTGTGCTGGTGGTGGAGGTGGGATATGTATATCCAGGGCAATTAGTTTGTGGTCAGCTCACAGTAGTTGTTGATGTACCCCATACAGTACCTCGATACAACCCCCCAGAGTGAGGAGGTGCTTTGGACCTGAATCAGTGTTCTGACTGCTGGGGTTTGGTAGTATGTCATATGGAGTGTGCCAGGTACTGTTGCACGGTTGTTGGCTGAGCACTGATACCTGGCCATTTACATGTGTATCCCCCAATAGACAGACCGATACTATATATGTGAGATATGTTGTATCACAACAGTCAAGTAGCATGTGTAGTATGTGTGCCAAATTCTGCTGACATATTTAGCTGATATCCTGTTATTTCCTTTTACAGGACTATGGCTCACCAGCGCAATCCAGCTTACTCAGCAGCTGAGGATGAGGAGATACACCAGAGCCTGGTGCGGGATTATGCAATACTCTTTTCCCGCACCAGCCAGAATCAGCAGGAGAGGGCTGCACTGTGGCAAGACCTGGTCCGTCAGGTAAATGAGATAGGCACGCATAATAGGACATATGAGCAGGTACGACATCACTGCAATGATTTAATCAGAAATGTCCATCAGCGAGCATTGGATATCCACAGGCAACAGGTTGTCACAGGTGGTGGGGTGGCTACACATCCCCCACTCACCAGACTGGAGGGACTACTCATAAGTGTTATGGCTCCAGCCCACCAACAACAACAGCAGCAGCAGACATGCATTATGATGGAGGCTGGAGCCACGCAGCAGCAAGACTACGAGTGTGCAGGTAATATGCCATATGTATAGTTGACTGTTGTGTACACTGGTAGTTAATGCATGTGTGAGGTGTGTCCTTGGTTTGTAGCTGTCATCATAGTATTTAATGTGCAAGTGTGATATTCTCAATATCAGCAGCTGACCTGTGAAAGGCGACTGTTGTACTACTGACCTGTATCATACTCAGTAACAATGGCACAGTTGTGCCCACTGACATTAGTTTCCTCACTTCTGCAGGTCCCTCCGGTGTAACAGCAATGCAGCCTATCCATGCTGGTGAGTGTGTATTAACAATACCTTTAATAGTCTTGATAGTAATAGTAATATTAGGCTCAGTGAGTAGTGCTCTGTGTATGCATGCAGGTGTGTCTGTGTGTTATCTCGCATACTGAGTAGTGTGCAACTGTGTGCAACTGTGTGCAACTGTGTGCATGTGTGCATGTGTGCACCTGTGCATGTGTGCACCTGAGCATGTGTGCATGTGTGCATGTGTGCATGTGTGCACCTGTGCACATGTGTATGTGTGCATGTATGCATGTGTGGACCTGTGCATGTGTGGATGTGTGCATCACCGGTAATATTGGTTAGACATTGTAAACTGTGTTTCCTGTTTCCCTCCCACAGGTTCTGGTGCTGCTCTGGTGTCATGCAGCAGGGAACCTGAATCAGGTGCCATGGGTACTGATAATGATGACATCTGTGTAATGGCACAGGAAGGTATGCCAGGGTCCGTCATTGGTCAGCCAATTGACAGTACACAGCTGTCAACCCTATCAATGCGCACAGTTATCCTGCCAATACACCCTTTGTCACCAATGTCCCTAGGTGATGGACAGGATACAGTGGGCATTGACCAGGGTAATGTGGTATCTGTGGCACATGCGTCCCCACACAGCAGCCATGGGCATGGCCCTGAGATGGTACCACACAGACAGGTGTCCAGGGGTTCTCATGGAAGCATCCGTGGGTGTACTGCCCCTGTCAGACATGCCCACAGAGGTCTTACAACCTCAGCTATGTTTCGGGCTGTCTTGCAGGCACAGTCACATATGGAACAGTACACCAGACCAGGTCTGAGGGAGCTGACAGCATGTCGCACAGCCATGACTGACAGTATGCGTGACATTGCGGCTGCCATCCGTAATTTCACCGATGTCATAGACAGACATTGTGGGGATATATTAGACCGGTTCCACAACTACATGTCCATGAGCCAGTGAGATGGTGGACGGTTGAGGCATTGACGTGGGTGTATGCCAGCAACAGCAGCAGCTGGCAGTCGTTGCAGATGACAACAGGGCCGTGGCGGCCCCCATAGTGCCAGCAGCAGCCCCAGCAATGCTGGGTCTGTGCTGTCATCAGACCGCCCCAGGAGACCATGTGCACATGGCTCTGGCCAGGCCCGACAGGGATCTGTGTCCAGTCAACGAACACCTGCTTCTGATGACAGTACCCAGTCTGGGTTGGTACCGGATACGGTCCATAGCACCCCTGCAAGGCACAGGTACCGTGTCCGTGGCCAGAGACACTGATCTGTATGACCTGGCAGGTACAGTCTGTGGCTGTCCACAAACACCAGTATATGGCAGCCATGAGGTGGAACTGTGTGCATCCATACACACATGTGAATTGACAACACCTAGGGCTACTGCATACATGCACACACTGCATCAACATTGCCCCACCTTGTACTGCTGTCCCTCACCAACACACATACACATACATGTCAATTGGTGGTATTGGTGGCTGACTCAGGCATACCAAGTTCACACCCTGTGCATATGATGAAACTGTGCCACCTCCTGCAATCTGTAACATCAGTGCAGGTAAAGGTTAACATGTTGCTGATGCACAGGGTGACTACATAGATGTGTAGTAATAGTATCATGTTGTTAACAGCACTGTGTGCTGATATAATTGTGGGTATATCCCAGCATGCCTGATGCAGTAAGGGTATGATTGTCATGTAGTGTTGTCTACACCCATGGTAAGTACCATAGTTTATCATCTGCACATGTTGGCATACTGGTGGTAAGGATGTCAACAGAAAGCTACATACATAGGTAGCACAGGGGATAAGGTAATGAAAGTATTGATACGCAATGATGGACATGTAAACTGCATGTGGCATGTTGCCCACACTGGACTCTGCAATGCGGATGTATGAGGATGTTGATATGTGTGCAGTACTACACGACTGGTACAGGACACACAGGAACACCCTAGCACTGCAAGCTCACATCTCATACCATGCTAGACAGCCCGAACACACAAAACTAACTGTCACAGGAGGGAGAGTCCCCATACATCTCAGGGATACTGTGGTGGCAGGCCAGGTAGCATACATCCTACTAAGTATGGAACCACTGAGTGAAGGCTCAGTGTCTGTTATTTGACATGTGTATTACTGCAGGTATGAGCACCTGGGTTTCCATCCAGTTATTGTACATCCTGACGGTACATGGTCTGTACACTTGTGTGCGCTGAGACTGGACCTTAGTCATCTGACCTGTGGATTTCCATGTACATGTGTATAGTGCCTGCATATTTGCACTGTTACCTAGTGGAAGTGGTACAGCTTGTTTGTTGTACAATGGACTACATGCAGCCCTGCTTACTGTAGTTTTGTTTGCATGCATGTTTGCTTGCAGTAACCCTGGAACACTGATCCCACCTGCAATGCAGAGTTAAAGAGCTTCTGTGGACTCCTAGTGACATCTGCATAGCTTACTATATGTATGTCCATGTCTCACTTGACAGAACGTCACTGTTTGTCCTGTTCACATGTACGTTGCCTGTGACACATTGCATATGACTTACCTGGCATTTGTCCACGTGAGCAGTCATATATGCCAGTGCTAAGTAATCACAGACACTACACCCAAATAAAACCAAGGCCTGATCCTCCAAAGGCAGACGTCCTGTCTGGTGTACCCCAGCCATAAACAAACTATACAATAGAAGGAGGAAGCTACTAAATGATCAGTATTAGCAAACTACGGGCACTCATAAAATTGTCTAAGGCCAGCTTCGAGAGGAAATTGCACAGGACACTAAGGATAATCACAAGTCTTGCTTTAGTTATGTTAGGAACCTGGGTGGTAATTCCCAGATATGCTCAGAATTAGTCCCAAATGACAAAAGAAACACCGAACCCACAGACATTGCCAGCATCCAAGCTGACAGGTTCAGCGCAAATGTCTCCCCCTCCACACCAAAAGGGCAAATATCTATCCCAGCAGAGTGCTGCCCCCCTGACATCTCAGATGCTCAGGTAAGAGCCGCCCTCTCCAAAGCAAAAAACACAGCATCAATGGGACCAGACAGTGTCCCGGGCTGTGTCCTACATGAACTCCAAGAAGAGCTAAACCCAAACATAAAACTACTGTTCGATCTCAGCCTTACTACAGGATATGTGCCCAAAGAGTGGCGTACAGCAACAGTGGTCCCTCTCCATAAAGGTGTTGCCTCAACGGATCCTGGAAACTATCACCCCATAGGCCTGACTATCTTGTACTGCAAAGCTATGGAAAGGATCATCATGGACCTCATAAATAAAGATATTGGGGACCTACAGACACTGGTTCGGCTTTGTTAAGGGCAGATCCTGCCTCTTAAACCTGGTTGATTTCTTTGAAACAGTCACCAAGGCCATTGACGAGGGGAAGGTGGTCCACACAGCCTACCTGGACCTCGCAAAAGCCTTCGATACAATACCCCACTCAGGCATTATAGAAAAGCTCACCAGCTTAAATATCAACCCCTATGTCACTAGATGGATTTCAAACTGGCTCAAGGACAGAACCCACATGGTTAGAATTGCTGGAGCCATGTCAGACTCCACAACAGTTACAAGTGGTGTCCCACAAGGCTCAGTCCTGGGACCTCTCTTGTTCGGTATATATTTCTCGGAGGTACAGGCCAACACGGAAGGACTGTGGCTGACCATGTTCGCAGATGACTGCAAACTGGCCGCCATAATCGACTCTCCAGCCGACACAAGCATCCTTCAAAAGGGCCTCATAGAAACAGACAACTGGTGCCAGAGCCATGGCCTCAAGCTAAATGCCAAACAGTGTATAGTTATCCCCTTTGCCAAAAATAAAGTGCCCACAAATTACCACATAGGTGGTAATCCATTAAGTGCAGAATAAGTAATTAGGGACCTGGGGACCCAAGTTGATAGCAATCTCTAATTTGACAATCACATGGCCACAGTGGTTAGAAAATCATTTTATATAGCCCACCTCATCATGAAGGGATTCACATCTAGATCAGGGGAGGTCATTGTGCCTCTTTACTCATCCCTCAGCAGGCCCATAATTGAGTACAATGCCCCTGTTGGGATGTAATTTACCAGACACCTGCAGCAACTGGAAAGACCCCAAAAGTACCTCACCAAGAGGATCAAAGGGCTCAAACAGATGCCATATGCTGCCCGGTTAAAGAAACTCCAGCTCTACTCAGTGGCATACCACCTGTTCAGAGGCGATCTGTGCCTGACGTATAAAGCCATGTCCAACCCGGAATTAATGGACATGCTGCACCTCAGAATATCCAAATCCCATCGAGCTACGCACTCGAGAGACTTGAACCTCAGCACTGAAATAAATAGGACATGCTGGAGGGACAGATTCATAACCCAGAGGCTCCCTTCACTCTGGAATACAATCCCAGTCCAGGTTAGGCAGAGTCCCTCATTGACTCTCTTCAAGAGGAATCTTGATGAGTGGATGTGAGATTGTAGGTTTACCCCGGGTATCATGTCTGTGTCACTGTTAGACAGAGGCACAGTATACCAACCTCGGAAAAGGGCATGGCAAATTAATTTAAAATGGGTGGCGAAAGCCAAACACATTCTAGCTAGGCTTATAAATGCCCTAGGGCAGATAGCCTAGTATGAACCTATGAACCTATGAACCTATGTACCTTGTTCCCCATTGGCCCTATGTGCTGTTAATCACCATGGCAATCACAATACTATGGCAGCATGTGCAAAGGTCACTTGTCAGTCACCTCTATGGTACAGTTGTGGTATATGTGGGTCATGTGGCAATGTCACAGGTGCCACATGTACACAGTCAACCCTCTCCCCTAAACATGGACGTACAACACATGTATGAGATGCAACCACATAGCCAAACTGGGGACTAAGCACTCCGAACCCAGTACTGGCATAACCTGTCAGGTGGCATGAAATACTACAGTGACTACAATACCAGTCTGATGTAGACCTACACTGACAGCAATCCAAACACGTGAACACACTGGGCCATTCGTGGAGCCTCAGAATAGCATCCTGCCTGAGCAGCAGGCACCTCTGCAGCTGGCACACAGGCATACGTTAAGCCAGAACACAGCACATGCAACACATAGCACACAAATCCTGTGTGCCAAACAGTCACAGCCTGTACGGCTAGACAACACACCTGCTACAGTTGTGTTAGGTACCTTTATTGTCCGGTACAGTGAGGTCACGCTCACCAGGCTGAACAAGGTGAAGGTCACAGTGATAAGCCCGTGGGGCACTATGGTTCACCACATGACACAGGCATACAGGTCAGTCAGAGGCATGGACACATATGACTCAGTCATTGTCCATGCCACTATGGCTGACCTGTGATGTACCTCCCTGGACTACATGATAGGGAACATGGAAGGGCTCTCTGAGCATGTGGCACAGGCTGGTATGACCCATGGGAACTATTGAAGGTCACAGGTACATATGTGTATTTGGCACACACATACATCATCTGTGTCCATTGCCATTACTGGTTTAATCAATGTCATGCATTATTGTGAACAACACCCCACACACATGGGCATTCTGTGTGACAAAAACACACGTGGCATGTGTGGAATTCAAAGCCATAACTAACTGTGCTATGACAGTAGTGAGAGACGCAGTAGCAGAGCGTGCTATTTGCATTATGGGGAGATTTGGCCTCTTCCGCTGTACTTGTAGGGTGCTCACATCATCAGTGTTTAGAAGGGGAATGTGCATCCTGTTGTGTGTTCTCCTACTTGCTAAAAGGGACATTTTCCTCACACAGAATTGCACACACACTAATCCCCCTCACCCACACACTTGCCATTTGCAAGATTCAAACCCCTACCTAGCTATGTTATGACACTTGAAACAGACACATTAGCAGAGCACGCTATTCGCATTATTGGGAGGTTTTCCTTCTCCTGCTGTACTTATAGGGTGCTGACATCATCAGTGTTTAGAAAGAGGAATGTGCATCCTGTAGTGTGTTCTCCTAGTTGCCAAAAGGGACATTTCTTTCATACAGTATTGCACACACACTGAGCATTTGCAGGTTTCAACCCTCTACCTAACTATGTTATGACACTTGAGATGGACGCATTAGCAGAGCGTGCTATTCACATTACTGGGAGGTTTCCCTTCTCCTGCTGTACTTATAGGGTGCTGACATCATCAGTGTTTAGAAAGAGGAATGTGCATCCTGTAGTGTGTTCTCCTATTTGCCAAAAGGGACATTTCTTTCATACAGAACTGCACACACACTAACCCCCCTCCACACACACTGAGCATTTGCAGGATTCAAACCCCTCCCTAACTATGTTATGACACTCGAGACAGATGCATTAGCAGAGCACGCTATTCGCATTACTGGGAGGTTTCTTTTCTCCTGCTGTACTTATAGGTTGCTGACATCATCAGTGTTTAGAAAGAGGAACGTGCATCCTGTAGTGTGTTCTCCTAGTTGCCGAAAGGGACATTTCTTTCATACAGAATTGCACACACACTAACCCCCCTCCACACACACTGAGCATTTGCAGGATTCAAACCCCTACCTAACTATGTTATGACACTCAAGATGGACGCATTAGCAGAGCACGCTATTCACATTACTGGGAGGTTTCCCTTCTCCTGCTGTACTTATAGGGTGCTGACATCATCAGTGTTTAGAAAGGGGAATGTGCATCCTGTACTGTGTTTTCCCAGTTGCCAAAAGGGACATTTCCCTCACACAGACTTGCACACACACCAACCCTGCTCACCCACCTGCTGAGCATTTGCAGGATTCAAACCCCTACCTAACTATATTATGACACTTGAGGGAGACGCATTAGCAGAGCGCACTATCCAAATTACTGGGTATCTGTTCTGCACCTGCAGTATTTATAGGGTGCTGACATCATTATTTCCACAGAGGTATGTACATCTAGTACTACCTGTCAGGTGGGGGATAGCATATATATGCATTTGCAGCCACCTACTTCAGGGGCAGTTATGCACATCGCACTGGCAGGTTATGTTCTATACCATGCTTCGTGACCACAGGACCTGTAACACACAACACAACCAGTTTGGACCACCCCTCCTACATCCAGGAGACACACTTTGCTTCCCTGGGAACAGTGCCAAGATATGCTGGTGTTCACATACACCATTCCAGTTGTTAACATCAGGTACAGGTATGTTGTGTGTGGGAACTTCTCAGGCCTCTACAACATTACACTACAGCCACTACAATTTGTGAGTACATGTGCTATGGCAGGACCACTTACCACAGCCACAAGGGGGAATACATATTGCACCTGACCATCTACAACATGGGTACTCACTGTTCCACACCAGAGGTAGACCACCATTGTTGATATGTGGCCATACCCACCTTTCCCTGGACATCCATATCCCATCCCCAACCCCAGGCAAGGTTGTCACTGCAAACAAAGTGTATTTATCAAAAGCAGACTTTACACTTGTGAAGACTGGGGTGGAAGACTTCAAAGGACCCATGCTGGGGGAGTATACAGGCCACTCTGCATACTCCTTGACAATTGCATTCTATGAGCATGTGGAAGGTTTGCATTGATCATGCTATCCCAAATATACCCATGACTGCTCCACAACAGGACACCTGTCAGGTGTACACCAGCCATATATGAGCTGTCCAACAGACAGAGTGAGCTAATACATTGCAGAGCAGTAGCCCACAGAGGAGGACATCTCTGAACAGTACTGGCATGACACTTCAATCCCTCATAATCATCACGACAAAGTGTTGACAGTGAAATTGTCCAGACAATGCAGATAAGGCTCCCCTCAGTCTGTTATTGACATCCACGTACTGTTAGAGGTCCTCAGCAACCCTCTTCCAGCACACACAAACAACATGGATGTGGCTTAGCAAATTCAACCCCTGGGATCTCCACTGTGTCCCTGCTTGACAGAGGCACAGCACACTAGCCTCACACGGTGCCTTATGTGACCTACTTTACAGTGGCACAGTAGCCTACTGTACTGGGGAGGCAGACGCCAAGCACACTCTGGCTAAGCTGTCATTCCCTAGGGCAAACAGCCTAGTGTTGACCTCTACACCCATATGTTTAATTGTCAGATGCACAATATTTGTTGCTGATAGACTGTTTGCAGGTCTTTATTGCCATAGCATTCCCTGTTTCTATGAACGACTTGTGTATCTGTGGAAGATGTTTGAATATGGGAGGGATCCACTATATCACGTATGTCTCTGTAGTCATTTAACTGTGTGCACTGGGCAGATTGCTGTAATGTGGTTGGTTCCTGGAATTACACGTACAAATACCAGATATGTGTGGCCAAATGCTAAACTGAGATTTGGCCTAAGTGTGTGAGCATGCCCAGTTCAGGCTTAACATGGCATGTTGTCTGACATATGTCTCATTTCTCAAAGTGTGCGGGCATGCCCAGTGTGAGCTTTCCATATGTTGAACTCTGCAGCCCACCACACTTGTGGATGAGTGTGAACTTCAACAATATCACACGTTTATGGTTGTGTGTTGTGTGTCATGTTGTGTAGTTACTGTCCAACTGCTTTGTGTCTGAACACAACAGGGATTATACTCTGCCTGCAGGGTTTGCATGTGATACTTTGCATACAGTTGTCAACATCCTTTTATACTGACCGAACACTGTAGTACCGTATAGTGTACTGGTTCAGTACTTTCACTGCGGTGGACAGTATCTTGGCCTTTAGTCCTATCACTGCTTTACATTTTCATAGTGAGCACAACAGCCTGGTTAGGGGCCAGTTGTGCACATCTGACCATGTTGCATTATGTTCAGATATGAACTACTTAAACCAGGCTTGTCCAACATTGGTAGTGTATTCCACAACATAGGTGTACATTGGCAAACACTAGTGATGTGCCCTAGGCCATTTCTAATGCTAGTCGGAGAGTGTGTTTGCCCTTCGACACACATTGTAGGTGGAGTTTGCCATGACATATGTCATGGTTAGTATACTGTGCCTCCGTCTACCCGTGACATAACAGTGATACCCAGGGTAAACCTACCATCTCCCATCCACTCATCAAGATTCCTTTTGAGGAGAGTCGATGAGTGACTCTCTGGCTAACCTGTACTGGGAGTTTACTCATGAGTGGAGGTGGCTTCTGTGTTATGGATCATTCAGTACAGCTTGTCCTATGTATGTCAGTGCTGGGGTTCAGGTCTCTCATGTGCATAGCTCACTGCCATCCAGATTGTACAAAGTGCAGCATGTTCATTGATTCCAGCTTGGACATGGCTTTATACATCAGGCACAGCTTGCCTCTGGGTGGGCAGTATGGCAGTGTGTGGAGCTGCAGTTTGTTTATTCAGGCAACACATGGCATCTGTTCAAGCTCTTTGATACTCCTGGTGAGGTACTTTTGGGGACTTTACAGTTGATGGAGGTGTCTGCTGAGGTACATCCCACAGGGGCTATTGTAGTCAATTGTAACGCTGATGAAGGATGACTGCAGAGCCACAATGACCTCCCCTTATCTAGATCTGACAACCTTCATGGTAGGTGGGTATATGGTATGTTTCTGTAACCACTACAGCCACATGTTTGTCCAATGCAGGATATCTATCATCTTGTGTCCCCAGGTCTCTCATTACATGTTAAGTACTTAATGGGTTAACACCTATGTGGTAATTGGTGGGCACTTACTGAATATCCACAGGGGTTGACTATACACTTTTCTGCAATTAGCTTGCTGACATGGCTATGGCACCAGTTGTCTGTTTCTATGTGGCCCTTTGGTGGGATGCTTGTGTCAGCTGGAGGGTCGGATATGGTGGCCAGTTTGTAGTCCTCTGCAAACATGTTCAGACACAGTCCTTCCATGTTGGCCTGTACCTATGGGACATATATACCAAACGAGGGAGGTCCCAGGACCAAGCCTTGTGGGATGCCAGTTATATCTGGTTTGTAGTCTGACATGGCTGCAGCATGTCTGACCATGTCAGTTCTGTCCTTGGTCTGGTTTGCAACCCCTCTACTGACATAGGGGTTTATATTTAAGCTGGTGAGCCTATCTATAATGAATATGTGGGGTATTGTATGGAAGCCTTTGCAAGGTCCAGCTACACTGTGTGGACCACATTGCCCTCATCAATGACCTTAATGACTGTTTCAAATGAGTCAAACATGTTTAAGGGGCAGCATCTGCACTTAAGAAAGCCACACTGGGTAGGGTCCAGTGTCAGTAGGTCCCCAATATCTTTATGTCTGCGGTACATGCTGATCCTTTCCATAGCTGTGCAGACCAAGCTTGTCAGGATTCTGGGGTGGTAGTTTGCAGTATCCATTCAGGCAACACCTTTGTTGAGAAGGACCACTGTTGTTGTACACTGCTCTTTGGGTACATATCCTGTGGTTAGGCTGACATTGAGCACTAGAGTGATTTGGCATTCCATTCTTCTTGGAGTCCATGTTGGACTCAGCCCAGGACACCATCTCATACCATTGCTGCTGTGTGTTTTGCTTTGTAGATGCTGGCTGTTACCTCAGCATCTGCAATGTCAGGGGGCCAGCAGTCTGCTGGGATAGATATTTTGCATTCGGGGTGGGTGTGGGGGGTTGCACTGCACCTGTCAGGTTGTATGTTGGCAATATGTGTGTGTGCTTGGTATGTTGTTTGTAATATTTGAGTGATTCAGAGCATATCCGTGAATTCCCAACAAGGTTTCTATCATCAGTTGAGAAAGCCTTATGATTATCCTTAGTGTCCTGTACAATTTGTATCTTCATAGGTTCATAGGTTCATACTAGGCTATCCGCCCTAGGGCATTTATAAGCATAGCCAGAGTGTGTGTGGCTTTCTCCACCCCTTGCTATGTGAATATTATGGCCATTTATGATTTACTTTACTGTGCCTCTGTCTGGACGTGACACAGTGAAGACCCCCAGTGTACATCTACGATCATCCGTCCACTTGGCAAGATTCCTGTTGAAGAGTGTCAGTGAGGGGCTCTGCCGAACATGGAGTGGGAATCAGTTCCAGGGTGTAGGGAGCCTCTGGGTTATGTATTTGTCCCTCCAGCACATCCTATTTCATTATGTGTTGAGGATGACATCTCTCACAGCTCCGATGGCTTTGGGTTTTCTGGGGTGGAGCATGTCCATTACTCCTGTGTTGGACATGGCCTTGTACAACAGGCATACAATGCCTCTGTGTAGGCAGTATGTGACTGCATTCAGCTGGGGTATCTACAGCCAGGCAGCATATGACATATATTTGAGACCCTTTATCCTCTTGGTGAGGTACCTTTGTGGTCTTTCTAAGTGCTGCAGGTGTCAGGTAAGGTACATCCCAAATGAGGCATTGTACTAGAGTATGTGTCTGATAAGAGAACAGTACAGGGGCACAATGACCTCTGTTGACATAGATGTGAATCCTTTCATGATACTGAGTCCAATATAGACAGTCTTCCTATCCAGATTGGCAATTTGAGTGTCACATAACAGGTTACTGTCCACTTGTGTCCCTAGGTCCCTGATTATTCCTTCCATACATAATGGTTTACCACCTATGTGGTAATTTGTGAGTACCTTGTTTGGTATTTGGTGGGACATTCATACTGTCCAGTGTCTTCAGGATGGCTGGGTGGGGTTCCTGTGTGTGAGAGTGTGGTCTGTAGCATGCTACAGACTGTACAGCAGTTTTGCCTATGGTTAGGTGCACATGGGTGGTCTCCGATGCTTTGTGCATTGTCAGTTACCTGGACGTATGGGTGTCTGTGCTGAATATGGATACTCCTCCTCTTTTTATGTTTTGGTCCAGGTTTTGGGGCCATAACGCATGATATGAGGTATAACCTGGTAGTGCTGTCAGGAGGCTTGCAGCAGGTTTCTGTCACTGCACAGACATCAATGTTCTCCATACTGGGGAGGGCCTCAGGAGCATGCATATTGTGGTTTACACGTCTGGCATTGGTCAGCATTACCCTTATGTTTCTTACCACTTATGTTTTCTAGGGTGGTGGGTTAGTCTTTTCAGCCTTGCCTATGTAAGGCTCTATGGAGGTGGCAAAAGCCTTATCCAATAACCAGACACCCAGGGGTAACAGGTGCAAGCCATCCCTGGAACAGCAGCATGGCTTGTCAAGCATGACATCCCAAGCAGACAGACATTAGATCCTCTTGGAATGACAGCAGTAATTGTGCCACCTGTTAAAGCTGATCATTCTGTGTTTGTACTATGGCATCATCCTTGGTGAGGGTAGGATTCTGCAAATGGTCAGTGTCATACCGGCCTGGAGTACATACTCGGAGAGCTTATCTATGCCTCTTTTCATGTAGTCCAGGGAGGTACATCTCAGGTCATTCACGCCAGCATGGACAATGACTGCATCATATTTCTACTTGTTTTGGGGTGACCTGCGTACTTGTGTTATGTGGCTTATTGTAGCAGCCTACAGGCAGCTTACTGTACCCTTTCCCTTGTTCAGTCTGGTGAGTGGGACAGCAGTGTGCCTGAATATGGAGTCACCTATTACAACTGTATCAGGCATGTTGTTTCTCCTTCTGGCCTGTGACTGTTTGGCACACCAGCTTTGTGTACTATGTGTTGCATGTGCTATATTTGGAGGTTGTGGTTGCTTGGGGGTCTGCTTTGGAGGCCTCTCTTGGTGTGGTGTGTTTGTAATTAGGGCCTCCAGGAATGTTTTTCTGTGTTTATGTCTTTAGTTTGCAGTTATGATAAGTCTATGTGGGACTGGGTTTGTGGTGTGTGTGGTTACCTTCTCCTCCTGACTAGTTTTGACAGTACTGAGTTGAGGGAGCTCAGCCTCCGGTTTGGATAAATGGTTGCATCACTCACATATATTTGTATTTCTTGGGGGGAGTTGAGGGTTGTCTGTGTACTTGGGGCAGGTGTAACATTGCCTCAGGATTCACAGATTAAACTTGTTGTAGCTGGCTTAGTGGATTGTATGTGTGGACATATTTTATTGCCATACTACTGATCAGTGATTACTTCCCTTTTTATGTTTGCTCTATCATGTAGTAGCTTCCTCATTCTCTTGCATGGTTTGGTAATGGCTGGAGTCCAGCATGCCAGATGCCTGTGTGTATGGCATTGTGTCTTGTTGTTATTTGGGATTGCATAATCCAAGCATTCCTGGCTGTGTTCATGGAATGCCTGTATAACAGGTTCTGAGGTGTGGCCCATATTTTGCACCTGCACAGGGCCTTTAATGGATTCCACATCAGTTTGGAGGAGTGCAACTTTTGCTTTACACATGTTTTTCACTGTGGTTTTCTGGCCAGGGACTGTGGTCAGGATGTGTGTTTCCAGTGTGATTACTCTATGGTCTGGTCTTACCAGTGAGGGATACACTTTTCATCTTGCCATCAAGTACCCATGTTGCTGATTATCACATCCAGTATGCTTACCCCTCTTGTGGGAGTGGTACATTGTTCCTGGGCATTTTGGTTTATGGATTCTAGGAACTTTTCTCCTACAGTGTTGGAGCTAGTATAATGCTCCCAGTCTATGTCTGGGTATTTTCAGTCAACCAATATAATGTGGTTTGGGGGGCTTGATATATTCATGTATTCCAACATAGGCCAGGTGCAGTTCCTGGTGTTAGGATGGTAGTCTGTAGCAGGCTATAAACTGGGAAGCAGTTTTAGCCACTGTTACTTGACCATGGCTAGTCCATGCTGCTTCTTGTTGTGGTACCAACATGGGGGTGTGGTTATCCTTGACAATTATTGCTAATCACTCTCCTTTTGTAGCTTGTTCCATGTTTTGAGGCTGTACAGCACAGTATGAGGTGTAACCTGGTAGTATTAGGGTGCTGTTGTGAGCCTTGACCCAGTTTTCTGTTACAGGACAGATATCAACATTCTCCATACTGGGTGAGTTTACACTGCATGCATCTTGCTGTTTAGACTTCTGGCATTGGGTAGCATTACATCTAGGTTCTTATCCCTTGTGATACCTATGGAGGTGGGTTTGTGTTTTGAGCCTTACCTATTCAGGCCACGCTGTGGGTAACAACAGCCTTTGCCAGTATCCATAAGGCCTGGACTGATAGGTGCACGCCACCTCTAGCAGGTGGAGCATCATGTCATGCTCAGCATGTCATCCCAGGCTGGCACACATTGGATCCCCTTTGACTAACTGCAATACTTCACCTAATTATTGCAATTGATCATCCCATCATCATATTGTGGCATCATGCTTGGTGAGGGTAGGATGTTAGTCAGGGTCCTCAAGTGTGCATATACTACATGGTGTTACATTCCTTAACACATGGCATTCATGCCTCAGGTGGTGCTGCAGGGCTGCCTCTGTCAGATGCACATATTATACTCCCTGTACATGTTTGAGAGCAGGTTATATCATTTTAGGCATCCATGTTATTATATGAGTGAGTCAGAGAGGGGTATCATTCCCAGGGTTCCTACTGAGCCAGTGTATGTGCTATGCGTTGCCTCTTTGCCAAGGCCAGGCCATACTGGGCACGCCTCCTTCTGCCTACTGGAGCAGGCTCAGGTTGTTCTTCCTCCAAGTCACACTCTGCCTGTGATGGCCTTGGCAATGGTGGGGGGCTGTTTGGCCCAGCCTTATGCTGGCCCTGCTGCAGCTGTTTTTGCAAGATCATATTATGTAGCATAGCACATACCATGACAATTTGGGTACATGTAGTTGGTGAATACTGCAAGGCTACACCAGATGTGTCCAGACACTGGAACCGTGACTTGAGCAGCCCAAACACATGCTCTATTACATTACGTGTTTGTGCGTGTGCCTCATTATGGCGTTCCTGTTCAGGTGTGTGTGCGTTTCTGATGGGTGTCATCAGCCACGGCTCCAGTGCATAACCTGCATCCCCCACTAGGTGTCCATGTGAGATGTCCCCATTGGCAAATGTCTGGTACAGCTGCATCAAATGCCAGATATGGGAACCATGGTAGCTCCCAGGGCAGCCAGCCTACACATTCATTATTATGCCCTGGGCATCACACACGACCTGGCAGTTGATGGAGGGGAAGCCCTTGCGGTTAATGTAGGCCCTACCCCGCTCACCGGCTGGTGCTTTGATGCATATGTGCGTGCAGTCTATTGCACCCACTACCTCAGGGTATTCCGCTATTTGCTGGAAGAGACGCATATTGCTGGCCAATACCTCACGGGCATTGGGGAAATATACATGATCACCGACATGTGCTGACATGGCATCCAGGAACTGGTGCAGTACCCTGGAGGCTGATGCCTGTGATATCCCCATCATATCACCAGCTGGTCTCTGGAAGGTACCAGTTGCTAGTATTCTTATGCCAACACATACCTTGGTTTCCACTGGGATGGGTTCCCCTCTGTTGGTTCTGTGTGTGAGGCATGGCCTGCACAGCTCGACAATTTGCTGCAGGAGGTCTCTGTCCACTCTATAGCGCTCTACTATCTCCAGCTCATGTAACCCATGGTAGGTGACCCTGGGCCTGTACTCTCTTCTCCGTCTCCTCACTGTGGGTTGTCTGGCACCATCTGCATTGTCACCACCCTCAGCAAGTAGCCTATGTCTCCTTATGATAGCTATGGCAGCCCCTAGTATTTCTGCTCTGAGTTCAGCTTTTTCAGTTTTCACTTCTAATAGCTTACTCCTGTCTTGTAGTGTCTCTTGAGAGAAACATCCTGCACTGCTGTTTGCAGTTTTAAGTCCTGGGCTGAGCTACTATTCTGCCTGTGTAATTGCCTGCTTCTAATTGTTTTCACCTGCTAGCTCCAGCAGTATTCCCTGCTAGCTTCCTACTAATTCTGTTGCTTCCTTTTTCCTTTCTGTTTCCTCAGGGGGGAGCAACGTGCATACTAGCAGAAACACGCTCACAGTGGCTTACATGCACGCACACATGCTTACACGGTTCAGAATCTGCTTATTCGGGTTAAAACGCGTGCACACCAGCGCAGTGTTACAAGTCTGCCAACAGGCTCCCACATGCTCAGTCTGCCTTACATGCGCGCACACTGTCCTACCCGCGCTTCATGGTGCGCACACATGTGCATGCACGCCCAGCAAGAAACTTTGGTGTAAGCAACAGTGTACACCTTCCATTTCTTGACTTTCCCATGCTTATGTTGTGGCACTCCTCTTTCCATGATATGTGTCTGACATCTGTCATGTAACACTGACCTCCAATGAAATGCATTTCTTTCTACCATTCCCCCCTGTGATGTCACCTATTTCCTACTCTATTCCTCCCCTTATGTATCTCTTACACTACTCAGAATGTGCTCATTTGCTATGTGACAGTGGAATTCAGTATCCTAACACTCATTTACATCAGATTGCCTACTAATGCTTAGTTACATGTCTTAGACTCAGCTTCCCCCCTTAGCAACCACTAAACGGTGGCCATGTTGTTTTTGGTCTGCTGGTCCCTTCATTGTAAATCCATGTATTGCATAAAACCCACATTTGTGGGTTTATAACCTTCATTTTTATGTTTATACAGCGCAGCCCATTTGCGCGGGGCTGCGCTGCATTTAAACATCGGCGATCGCCGAAAAAAAAAAAATTATTTTTCATATTTGCATCGGGGTACCTTGCCAATGGTCACATATTTGGCCATTGGCATTCTGCCTGACATATATGCACCCTTTATTTGGAGCTGACATGGCTCCGTTGTGGTTTTTGCAGAAACATACTCAGTTGTCAACTGAGTACATTTCTGCAGCTAAAACAGCTCTTACACGGGCTGCTTTGGGCTTCGTGGATCGCTAATCTACCTCATTTGCATGCCTTTGGGCTGCAAGTGAGGTGATTAGCATATCCACGCCCACTCCGTGTAAGAGACGTTTTAGATGGTCTCTTACACGGACTTTAGGGCTGTTCCTGGATCACGAAGGCTGCATGGAGCCTTACACTACTCTTAGACTCCGTGCAAGCCTTCGTGAATCCTGCCCTATGTATACATCAACAGATGCTTTACCTCTTGATTTTTGAAGTTCCTTAATATGACTTACTCACTGCTCATGAAGGCAGATGTTTTGCTGTATAGTAAGCCTTATTTGATTACTGTAATGCTTATACTATCCTGAGAACCATGAGTTGGGCTTACAATGAATGAATGAATGAATGAATAACATAATAAATGCATGAATGAATGAATAAATAGAGAAAAATAAATACATCTGAAATGGAATGTTGAGTGCTATATTAAATCATGACACAAATCTATATTATCTATTGCCAGATCAACAAATAATAAAATTTGAACTTATGAATTCATGCACTGGATGCAAAATATTTAATGTACATACTCATGATACTAATGATTTGCATGCACATAATTTCCTATGTAATATGGTGCATGTTATAGTTACTGAATGTACAATGCTAGACTGACAGTCATTATAATATCATATAATGCATATCAACAGTTCATTGTTTATAGAGTTTTCTGCTGTATTATGCATTTTCTTTCCTTTCTTTCCTACTAAATTTAATTCCCAAAACTATGTTTTTTGGGACAGCTTAAGATCAGAGGGTTAGTTAAGAACATCAGTCTGGTTTGATTAGTGTTCTTGCAAATTCTATGGGAATCAAACCAGTGTCATTATATAAAAACTAATATTTTATTTGCCCTGTTGGCTTTGCTAGCACCCCATACAGTAAGAGTGCATGAGAAACTCAAAGCCTCAGAATTCATGTGAAGTCATTTGTAGCCTTGTGCTCCTCCTTATGAGCACAAAGTACATGCAAAGTTATTTGTTGGGGATACAGCTGATAATCATTTTCCAACACAATATGTACAATCCTAGATTTTGTGTATGTTTCTAAAAAACAAGCAAAAAACAAAATTAAGCCTTACAAGTCTCCATTCCATAGTCTGTTGCAGATCTGTCATTCCAGCGTTGCTCTGCTATTTGAAACATATGCTGTCAGCTCATCATGCTTCAGTTCTACAACAGACTCCGTAACTTAATTATAGCTCTAATATTTTTCTTGGCTGTCTGAAATGTCAAGCATCTGGTACAAATATGAACACACAAACAGAAGTCCTCGTTTAAGCCAAGATTTTTAGAGCAAGGGGAAAGTTGCTTTTTAAAAAAGAAAGCTGTGTTAGCTGTTTCTAAGCTAAGCGGGCAGTCATTTATGCTGGAGATGGAAAAGATGAAGAAGTTGGGAAAGGTGGGAGATGAGTAACAAGGGAGACATCATTCTGTCAGTGGAGGATGCTGAAATGAAAAGGGAGCCAATACGTTTCAAGGAAAGTAAAGGAAAGTGAGCACACTTGTGAGAGGCAGCCATGATAAGTAAAACAAGTTTAAAAACGTTAATCAGAATATGGTGCTGGCTGAGAAACCAGGAAAAGCAACGATGACTGGGAAAAGAGAAGGAAAAGGTCTACCACTTTTACTGAAATTATCTCCCCCTGATACTCCCAAATATGCAGGCAATCTTTGGAATAGGTTAATAAATGGTTTATAACCAGTACACCAAGTGGGAGAGCAAAGACAGTGCAAACCTGATCAGAGCCAGCTTGATATGTAATTGGAGAGAGTGAGAAAAATATGACAGCTTGTTTCACCTGGGGAACATAGAACATATAAATGGAAGGTGTATCGTTAAGGAGTTAGGTAAACAGAAAACTAGATTCATAAAAGAAAAAGTTAAACAGAGACCCCATACAGCACTTCTTTTTGATTGAATGGGGCTAGAATAGCAGGTTGCATTGGTAGTCACTTAGCACAATTTATATATGTCTGTGGGTATATTTTGTGTGGTCGAAGCTGAAGTGCAAAACATATGAGATATTTTAGAAGGAAGATAAAATGTGTTGCCTGAAATCATGCTCATGAATGCTGATATATACCCAAGGAAAACATAGGGGGCCAGTTTGAACAGAAACTTTAGGAGGATTGTAAATCTGGCAATACAGCTAAACATGGCTTTTGCTCCAGTTGTCAGTACATTCATGGCAGTCCAAATATAATAATACACAAATTCTCCAGAATGATTCTATGTCCTGGCAAATGTATTGTAATTGTAATACAGTGGGCGTTGTGCATGCTGCTGTATGTAATGCATGCCTAGCATACAAACAGAGCATCAGATGCTCAGAAGGAGCATATTACTCTGCAGCATTATTTGTAATAAGGACGACAAACATGCTTTATTTAAACATAGTATGTTTGTGCAAGTTTCAAAAAATTCTTACTTTTTTATCCTTGAGAAAGTATACAAAAATGTTAGTAGCTGGAACTGGGAATTTATCCTGTCCGCATAGGAAATTGCATTTGCTCCTTTAAATAGTGAGGTTTCTCCAGGTTTAAATGACCATGATGCCATAGAACCTATTTTAAAGTTGCAGTTTGATAGGTTGGTCCATTAATTAATGGCACTGCCCTTTTTATGTAATTATTTAACTCGGTAACACCTGTGTGGTATGGAATGTTGCACCGCTTACACCCTACATATTCTTGTATTCCAGTGCATTTTCTGAAAAAAAAACAACTTAAAAAGCACAAGATAAACAAGGCTCTTATGCTGTGGGACATCCTAGATTAGCAATCTTAGTATCATTTTATTAATAAATCCTTGCCCTTTATAATACTGCCCATATAAGCTGGTAAGTCATTTAGTTAAAAAGTCATACCCAACAAAGAACTGATTGCCATAAGGAGCTATGGGTGTTAAGTGGAAGTATACAAAAAGGTGATATAGGCTTGAATAAGCTATGTGGTGAGCATGTGGTATGTTTCATTTTGAAGAGGTTCTTGCTTTTGCAATGACAGTGCTCAATAAATGTGATGGTCAAATGACATAAAATTCTTTACAAAACTCCAGCTAGCTATTCTGGCATATGTTACACATGCACTGCCCTACTCACCCTGTCACAGATGACACTACCTCATATCATCACATTCTGTAACTAGTAGTACATTGGAGGAGCTAAAGCTCCATTTACTACAAAGAAGTATGATTGGGTGTCTTCAACTGGAACTCAGTAGTTAATATGCTTTTGGCAAATATGTGAAGATAAACTTTTCAGGTTCTACCTTGACATCCATACCAGAAACACATAACAATTAATCCCAGACTCAAGTATAGTTTTCTATATTTTGTACACACTGCCGATCATCTCAAGGGAATGATAACAGTGGCAGTTTCAGTGATTCTTTGTATACCATGGTGGAATAAATCAGCCAGATGTTACATTATTTGCTGCAAAAAGCAAACGTGTGTACAATGTTGCTGTTGTGCAGTCATAAAAAACTATACTACCCTGACAGACATGCCCAACTAGTACATTTTTTCACCCTTTTTCTGCTGCTCTGTTTCTGCTGTGTGAAGTACATATGAAGGAATCTGGAGTTGTTTGTTACAGCTTAGTTATTCAGTCAATATAAAAGCAGTGGGAGCAGGAATTTGGATTGAGTCTATGGTCTCTATAAGTTGAGCCCATAGTTAGCAACTATGTTATTTACTGTCAAAAGCAATTATCTGCATGATTTTGCTGATCTGCAGTAAGGGGCAAATTTTATTATCCTTACTGATAGGTCCAACTTCTGTATTTGTATTTTTCACTCTGTTTCTATTGTATGTCTGCAGTGTGAAGTAGCAACCAGAGAATCAGGGAAAGACTGGCAGCCATCTCTGATATTGAGAATTACACCTTAGCTATTTGGGTAGTAGGACGGTAGTAAGAAGCTGTGGAAGAAGGAAGTTGGACACAGTCCTTGGAGCTATTAAACCTCAGTTGAGCAGCTGCAGATTATAAGCAGCCAGACATTTCTGTGTCACTGCAAAGTGTATCTTTGCATGGCAAGCCTGACTACTGGTGACAGCTGGGGTGGTAGAGCACTGGAGCAAGTCAGTATGTGATATCAGTTTGGTTTTAACTACATTGTAAGTGTAATACTGGCTTATTATGAAACTAATCACTGTAGCAAGAGGTTCAAGCATTATTATTTTAATTATTTGGTTATACTTGGGTGTAGCTTAAGAATCGTTTAATTTTTTTATGTATACATGGTCTTGGTACAGCCTAGTAGTTGTGCCGTCATCCACACTAGCTCTCAACACACTGCTAATAAGATTCTTGGCCCTGTAATGCCATTAATTTATAATATTTGCAACCTGGTGATAGTTTACTTTAAAAAATAGTATATTAACACACCAATTAAAATAAGGTTTATAGCTTTACATGAATGGTTTCTACCTGGCTTACACATATGGGAGAAATTCTCACAAAATAGTATAGAGCTTAAAAACTATTTTGTGGAGAATTATGTTTTCCCAACTTACAGTACCATTGCTTAGCCTTTTAACTGGAAAAAAACTATACACAAATTCAAAACCATTGATGGAATACATTGTTTTATCTTATGCTAGTCAATAATTGCTATTTACAGAAGTTTATACAAGTTTCACAATTAGGTTTTGAAAAATAAATTAAAAAATGCATATTGAAGCTCATTGGATAACCTTGACAACTAGCTCAACTAGCTACAGGTCTCCTAACACAATGTAATACCATAAAATATTAAGACAAGAAGACACTAATTTACCCCAGGGCAAAAGTAATTGAAACATTAATCTCTAATACCTACTAAATGGAATTATGTTGTTAAGGTACAGCTTTGTGTAACAATAGTTCCACTGAACTGTCAAACTTTGGACCCATAGCTATTCTGTCACCTCTAGCTAAAATTATGGAGAAGTGTGTATACATACAGCTCATGCACTACCTCACACAGAACAAGCTGTTGTCCAACTTTCAGTGTGGCTTTAAGCCACACCACAGTACTACTTCTGCCCTCCTCTCTTTCTCTAACATCATTAACCACAACTGCAATAATAACAAACTATCCTCAGCACTCTTTCTAGATCTATCCAAGGTTTTTGACATGGTTGACTAAAAAATGCTTATAAATACCTTGAAGGCCTTCTCCTTAAACAACGATGCACTCCAATGGCTTCAATCCTACCTGCAGGGCAGACAACAGGCAGTCCTATGGAAGGACAAGCTATCATCTTGCCTACCCATCACATTAGGAGTCCCCCAGGGCTCGATACTAGAACCCCTTCTTTTCTCCATCTTTATCAACGACTTTCATTCAGTCATTGCAGATGCTACCTGAATTCAATATGCGGATGACTCCACCTTGATTTGTTCTGACACCTCACCAGCTACTTTATTCACATTAACCCAAAATACCTTCAATACAGTGGAAAAATGGCTCTCCAATCAACATCTAATCCTAAACCCCAAAAAAACTAAGCTGCTCCTCTTCTCCCCCAAATGCAGGACCCCCCTGCCATCCTTCAATATAACTGCTAACAATGGCACTATCATCTCCCCAGAAGCCCAAACTAAACTACTGGGTGTCATAGTTGATAACAACCTGAAGTTTGATGTGCATATCAATCAAACTATCAAAACCATTAATAAAAATCTTGGCTCTCTTTACAGAATCAAACCTTTCCTTACCCCACTTGCTAGAACTGCAATTGCCCGTTCCCATCTACTATCAACTCTTCTCTACGCCTCACCTCTATTCTCCAACTTAAACAAAAGAGATCTTAATAAACTATCATTCTGCTATAACCACATTGCCAGATTTGCTACTGGCACAGCCTATCGGACACACCACTGTCACAACCTAAATCGACTAGGATGGCTTGAACTGCCTAGCCTACTGCAGTTCAACCAGCTAATATTGACACACAAAGTCCTTTACAAACCAAAAAATGCACCTGCACTAAAAATATTATCAGCCCCTACACCAGCACCCGGCCATTGCAATCATCCACTAGACTCCTAGTTCAAACATACAAATCCAACTACTCAGCTGGGGACTCTCTGTTTGACAACTCTGTTGGAAAAACATAGAACAGACTCCCAGCTGACTTGACCCTAGAACCCTCACTAACTCGATTCAAAAACAAACTCAAGAAATACTTCAAAACTCATTGGCTATATCCTTGCACTATCCCCGACTAGTGACCTCTCTATTACTTAGGTGCCTTAACTTCAACTACTTCTAACTTTTTTCTACCACACCATTTCAGGAAGGGTCAATTGTATAACTGCTGCTCAATGTGTCTTAAACCTGAATGTAATGTTATGTATCTATACCTTTGAAAATAATGTTATGTTTTGTAAAATGTTTTATAATGATAATCCAGCTGGACTGGAGAGTGCACCTGAAGTTGCGATCATCATGGAACTCATTAACAAAGACATTGGGAACCTCCAAACACTTGACCCGACCCAGTTTGGCTTTGTTAAGGGCAGATCATGCCTAGTAAACCTGGTTGACTTCTTCGAGACAGTCACCAAGGCCATAGATGAGGGAAAGGTGGTTCACACAGCCTACCTTGACCTCACCAAGGCTTTCGACACCATTCCCCACTCGGGTATTACAGAAAAACTCACCAGCCTGAACATAAACCCCTATGTCACGAGATGGGTTGCCAACTGGCTTACAGACAGAACTCACACAGTAAGAATAGCAGGCTCCAGGTCCGACTCTAAACCAGTCATAAGTGGTGTCCCGCAAGGCTTGGTCCTGGGACCCCTACTGTTCAGCATATACATCTCAGAAGTACAGACAAACACAGGAGGACTATGGCTAACCAAGTTCGCCAATGACTGCAAACTGGGAGCCATAATTGACTCTCCGGCTGACACGGACATCCTCCAAAAGGGCCTTACTGAGATGGACACCTGGTGTCAAAGTCATGGCCTCAAGCTAAATGCCAAAAAATGCATAGTCATCCCATTTGGGAAAAACAAAACACCCATGAATTACCACATAGGTGGCAGCCCCTTTAATACAGAAGAGGTAATAAGAGATCTGGGGACCCAGGTAGATAGTAATCTCTCCTTTGACAATTATATTTGCCAAAGTAGTTAGGAAATCCTTCTATGTGGCCCATCTAATTACTAAAGGGTTCACATCTAGAAATAAAGAAGTTATAGTGCCCCTCTACTCGTTACTCATTAGACCAATCATAGAGTGCAATGCCCCATTTGGGATGTACCTCACAAGACACTTCCAACAGCTGGAAAGACCACAAAAGTACCTCACCAAGAGGATTACTGGCTTCAAACATATGTCCTATGCAGCCCGACAGAAAAAACTCCGGCTGTACACAGTGGCATATCGCTTACTCAGAGGTGATCTCTGCCTGACTTACAAAGCCATGTCCAACTCAGAAATGATGGACATGCTCCACCTAAAGAGATCCAAGTCACTGTGAGCCACGCGCTCTAGTGAGCTAAACCTCGTCACAACAATAAATAGAACATGCTGGAGGGATAGATTCCTATCACAGAGACTCCCCATGCTTTGGAACAAAATTCCAAATTACATCAGGCAGAGCCCCTCACTAACACTCCTCAAGAGAAACCTTGACGAGTGGATGGGTACCAGAAAATACACCCCTGGGATCACCTCATTGGCTCTGCTTGACAGAGGATCAGTTAATTAATCAATGGGACGGCGAAAGCCGACACACTCTGGCTAGGCTTATAAATGCCCTTGGGCAGATAGCCTAGTACCTACCTATGAACCTATAAGTTAGTACTATATGTGCTAAATGCTGGTATTGCTAATGACTGTAATCTGTTTGAAACTAGCATTTACTAAATGTTCAATGTGTATTATCTTGGAGCTTTTCTCCCCAGGCCTCCGCTGAAAATGGACATATATCCAGTCAGACTATCCCGGTCAACAAATGTAAAATAAATAAAATAGATCTCCTCATATGTTGTGTGGGCATATATTATAGAATCTGCCATGTAGGGATCAATGGATTTATATTAGGCTATGTCCAGATGGATGTTTATTTAATAACCATGGTCAGATAAAAGTGGATTGTCAATGCAATACAAGTAAATGTAATTACTTATATTTACTTGTATCTAATGGTACAATAGGTAGACTCCTTACTGAGAGCACCTTAAACACAAGGCCTGAAAAATTCTTATTTTTCCTATATTGCTTGTGAAGTTATCACAAATTCTGCCATGAATATGATTGCAATCAAATAATGCCTAGAATATTATTTCAATAGCTTTGGCAATGGACGTACTAAGGATAGCCACTATACTAAAGAAGTTCCAATAATGATGGTCAAGTTGGGATAATAAATTTGGATTTAGTTCATTTTTTGTTCCCCTCAGACCATATTCTGCTGGCAAGGTCCTCAATGTCCCACATCCATGGTGGGTCTACCAGCCATCCTGTTACTACTCCAGTAGGGCATCCTGGGGGCTCAGCCATCTTTGCTTAAATCTGGGGAACTCTCTTCTTTGGACCATGCCTCCCTTTTGTGAGCATGTCAATGAGCACCCTTCCTTCCAAGATGGACAAGCCCATCCCTCCCTGAGCCACGAATCAAACCTGAATAACCTGGGCTCTAGTCATGGTTTTATATATCTACACCACCAGAATGATTCAGCTATTGTTAATTATTTGACTCCAGACTGTGAAAGGGAAAATGCTGCTATCACAGCAACACATAACGCTGACAATATTTTTTTTGTGAATTCCGAGCTAATTAATTCAGTCAGAAAATACAGTATGCTGAATGCACAAAAAAAAATGCAGAGTAAAAGTAATAAATGCCTTTTTGTGATATATTCAAGTGTCAAATACTCAATACTGAAGACTGGCTTCTATCACAATTCAAGACTCATTGGTCTTTCATACAAATTTTGCACAAAAACAGAAACAAACATGTATGACTGCGTTTGACGGTCTTGTATGCACTTTACGTACGGATGAGTCTGGGTCCATAGATATGGTAGGTGATTGAGTTTTGCAGCACTTTATTCATTATCATGTAATCCATATTATAAACTAATTAACTTTCTCCAAATCTACTGTGCCATTAAGTAACAGCACTAGAGTAAGAGTAAGCTTAGTGTATACTCATTAGGGTAGAGGCAAAGATGAGGTGACCTTATTCAGGTCTTCAAGGTTTTAAAAACCCTATTTATTGGAATGTCCAGGTCTTACAAAAGTAATAAAACATCACCAATAGACTTGTAAAACTTATTGAAGAAACAATAGGACTATAAGCTGGTTCTCAGAAAAGGTGACTGAACACTGGAATGTGATACATAAAAAGGTTATGAATAGTAAAGAACCAGATGTCTTCGCAGTAGCTTTGGCCAGTTTTACTGACAAAGGATTTTTGAATATCAGTCAAGCTGTAAGGGCCTGAACCAATGCTCATATCCCTTTTGCATTGTGCTGTATCACTTTCAGTTAAAATTGCAATATGAGTGTGTCCACAAACATTGGAAAGAAGCTTACCTCCTACTTATGCTGAAAAATGGAAATGGAGGCGTCGTCAACAACCATGGCTGCATCAGTTTAACTAGCACTCTGGGGAAACATTTGAGAAGGTTATTCTAAAATTATTCTCTTAAATTATTTTGTGGTAAAGAAAATTAGCCATTGTGTTATTTATTTATTTGTTTGTTTATTTATTTACTTTTATTCATTTCAGTTTGATAAATTAATAAGTGGACTGGTCAACAGACCATTTTCAGCCGTGACCCAGGCACAACGATGCAAACCAGAAACAGAAAATGATAAAGAGATTAAGAATACATAGAGTTGGACAGAGTACATCAACAAAGTAGAGACAATGCAGTTGTATGTTATTTGCAATTACAAATCTAAGTGATATTATTTACAATATAAGTAACAAAGACAGGCATTCAACCAGTTATCGTTTTTTAAAGGCATGTCATGGCAAGAAGGATATTTTATTTAGTTTATTTACTGGGGTAGTACAGCATCAGCTACAATGAATTATCCATTATCATGGAAGCAGTATCATTTGGTGTCCTTAAACAGTAACTAACTGAAGTGTCTCTTGCTGCTCACTTCTGCAGATAACTGATTCTAAACAGCAGCCAAAGCCCAGAGAAAGCTCGCTATTTATTTATTGACATTTGTTGACCGGGAAAGTCCACTGGGTCAGAAACCCATTTTCATTGGAGGCCTGGGGAGAAATGCTCCACAATAAGTAAAATAACAACATCAGATTACAGTAGATAGGTAGTTATACAATTTTAGAAAGAAAGACTTTAAACTATATAAAAAATATAGAAAACAATTATGATATCATAGCAAACATTTTTACAAATACTGTAGCACCTTCTATTTAACATAGAGGTGAAGGTAAAGACATCTTGTAGAAAAAAGAAATTATATTTAATTCAGTTTAAGTATATTGCATTAAAAGCTGAGATATACACTAGTACCCACTCACTATATATATATTTTTATTTTCACCAGGGAATGAGTTAGGGAGAAATAGTAGGTGGATTGGTAGTTAGTGATTGGTTATAACTTTGGATAACTTTGGATAGAGGGGGCAATAAGGAGAAGATTATGGGGTCTGGTATTAAGGGAACAAGGACATGTGGGGTTAAGATAGTAGCTTTTAGTGAGGATTCAAAAGCATTAAGGGAATCTAACAAAGTAATAGATGTTTGTAGAGCATTCCATAATTTAGCTATGGAATAGGAGTATGGGCTTGGTCCTGCTATTTTATTTGGTTTTGATATGATCCGAAGTTGTTTATTTGTGGACCGTAGTTTTCTAGAGGGGGTATAGAGTTGAAGGGTTGACAGTAGAGCGGGACATTTCTCTGGCTTATATACTAGCTTGTGAGATGGAGTTAGTTGGGTGTAACTGAGGTATTGGGATAATTCATACCAATTAAGCATTTTGATAGCTTGGGAATGATGGGTACGGTGTTACAAGCTGGAGGCAAATTTTGCAATTTTGTATTAGCAGCATTGTAGTTTATTAAAGTGGGAGGAGTGAAGGTTTGTGAAGATGGAAGTACTTTAAAAGAGGGAAGGAAGTTGTAAAGACTTTGGCCAGCTTGACTTTTGTGGGTCCATCCATGTACTTTTGATGCCTGTAGAGTTTACCTAGTTTTAAGTGGTTCTTGTTATAGTGTTAAGAATGTCTTGCTCATAGGAGAGTTTATCATCTGTTCTTATACCAAGTAGCTTCTCAGAAAGAACAACCTGAATACCCATTTTATCTTGGGAGTAAATTTTAAAATCTTGTGGGGTTGATTTGGCAGAGAAAATAAGTAGTTTAGTTTTTTTGGCATTTAGAAGTAATTGAGTCATTAAGCCAAGTTTCTATGGATTTGAATGCTTTTTGGGTTATTTATTTAGGATGTCTTGAAAGTTGTTGGAGGAAGATATGATTGTGGAGTTGTCTGCATATTGGACAAGTGTGGTTTGAGGGGACACTAGATATAAACTGTTATGAAAATATTAAAGAGCAGGGGTCCGAGGATGGATCCTTGGGGTACTCTATTTTACTTAGCAGATATGTGGATTGTTTGCTCTGCCATTTCACTAATTGTCTGTTGTGTAAGTAGTTAGTAAACCAGTACAGTGTATGTAGGGAGCAGCCTACTTCTGACAGTTGTTGAAGTAGTTTGGTATGTGACACTGTGTTGAATGCCTTGGATAAGTCTAACAGGACTACTGAAATTATAAGACCTGCATCTGAAGCCTTGTTCATGGTGTCTGTGAAGGAGAGGATGGCAGTAGTGGGTGTTATGAAATGGGTGAAAACTATGTTGTGTTTGGGCGAATAGGTTGTTGTCTATGAGGTGGTTGAGTAGTTGACTATGTAGACACTTTTCTAATATTTTGGAGAGAGGAGAAAGAATAGAGATCAGTCTATAGTTAGTAAGGTCATTTGTACTACCACCTTTATGGAGTGGAGTTATAATGGAATTTTTCCAGATTTGTGGGATGGTTCCTTCAGAGATGTATCAGTTTATTAGTATACTTATGGGGTATGCTATTGAGTCAGCAGCAATTTTCAAGTATTCTAGGGGGAGGTTGTCAGTGGATAGGGAACAGGGTTTCAGTTTTTTTTTAAGTTTTAGAATTGGAGAGGTGGGAACAGGTTTTAAGGAGAAACTATGGGTTTTTGGTATTGCTTTATTGGTAGTTTCATGACTAGAAGACGTTTGTATGGTTGCTTGCCTGATGTTTGTATTAGTGGTGTATGGATTTGAGTTTGAAGGGGGCTCAGGAATGGGTTTAAGGGTGGTATCAATAAAGTGGGAGTTGAAAGTGTGGGCTATATGTTGTGGGGTCACATCAGGGGATAGAGATGGATCTTGAGTGGTTCTGGGATTGAGAACAGAGGATACAGATTTCCAAAAATTATTGGGGTGGTTTTTATGGGTGGATAGTTGCTTTGAGAAATAGTATTTTTTTTTTGTCATTGATGACTAGTTTTTTACCTTGGTTCCTGAGTTGTTTAAAGTTAGATTCATTTGTCAGTGTCTTGTTACTGTGCCAGACTTTCCAGGCTTTATCCCTAGCTAAAAGTAGTAGTTTTGTAGGTTTAGTTAACCATGGAACATGGCTAATTTTGTCTAAACTTTCTACAACAGAAGTTTAAAACCTAGTCTAATGGGAACTATGCAATCTTTCTGGTTGTATCTAAGGGTGTAATTAGGCACTGCTTGATTTGTAATTTAGCTAGAGCAGATCTTGGATGTTAAAGATTATTAACTTTTGCCTACCAAAGAGTTGCTTGTGGAGAAAAAGTTCAAGCGTCAATAATAAAAAAAAAAAAGATGAAACAAGTAAAGCTGAATGTTCTTTCCCATGGGAAATCATGGGTGATACAGTTTCTAAGTGTACACCAGTAAAATATTCACTTGTTTTCGGTGATTTCTGTCTTCTTCAAGTTGGTACAACAGTGGAGTTCATATACAAAGTTTGGATGTGGGGGTTTCCTCCCCTGCAAAAACACAATTAAAAGTTTTTTCATCTTTTCAGCTTGTCACTGTTCAGGAAGTGAGCATTTCATAGAAGAACCTTAAATTTTATGTAACAGGTATGGTGTCATTGGACTATAGCATAGTAGCTGACATTATATTTATGGACCTGACAAAGCCTTTTGATTCTATACCACATTAAAGGAAATTAAGGTCTGAATTAGAACCCAAAGACTAAGCCAATCAAAACACCAATAAATCACATTCCAATACCCAGTTTAGCCTAAAATCATGAGAAGTTAACTGCTATACTGTACAGCTGATAAACGAGTGTCTGTTTAAAAAAAAAACTATTTGTTACCCATTTATATTTACTAGAGGAGTACCACAAGGTTCTGTGCAGGGTCCTTTTTGGTGAATATGTCCCCAATGCCTTTTTTGAATCACTTAAAGGTAACAAATTAGCAGATAATGTTAAATTGATTTGTCATACTTTTTTGAAGTTTAAAGGTTTTGTTTTGCATACATTGCAATATCAGTATTATTTACTGCAGTGGTAACTATTATGTGTGCTTTGTTAGGTGGAATTATTTATTTTCTAGCTGAAATTGTAAAGACAGGTCTTCTTTTGAAATGTTGAACTTATTGTTCTGTGAAACTTCACCCCCCCCCCCACCATGACATTAAACAATACTAGCGTTACTAATATTGGAGTGTAGCAGGTTTTTTAGACACTTAATCCAATTTTTTCTTGGATAAAATTAATATAAAATGAATATAAATGCTTTCACATTCACCTTTGTAATCTATTCAGTATTGCACTGAGTATTTTATTATTTTTTACATGGCAGAACTTTTCATGGAGTTACTGTTAGGTTTATGCAATAGAGAAACAAGTTGTATTGTGTGTTGCACTGCCTGTAGCCTCGTGCATGTTACAGTTTGTTTTTAAAAATGGTTTTAACTGCATATTTTGTTTCTTTGGAAGTAATTACTCATTTATGTATTGTTTTCAGGTGTCTAAGCCAAGATATGTTAATCGTGCTGTGCATACCTCTCAGCTGTTCAGAAAATTACATAATGTTCCTAACTAGGATTTCATGCACACATGCAACTTTAACACAATACTTTTGCATAGTTCATACATGACTCCAATGTGAACATCACAATCTATCTCCATGATCTATTCCCAGTGCTGTCAACATTCATCCCTCTCTGTCACCCTCCAAACAGCTTCAGAAAAAAAACTTTGTTCTCTTGTAAACTGTACTACATACCTGGTCTACAAATTTGCACTACTTTTTTTTCAGAAATTAAAAAAAAGGCATTTCTCATTACACACAGAAGAATTTAAATAATGTGCCAAATTTTACTTCTTTGCCCAAGAACAACTGTGTGTGTGTGTGTGTGTGTGTGTGTGTGTGTGTGTGTGTGTGTGTGTGTGTGTGTGTGTGTGTGTGTGTGTGTGTGTACTTGTCTGCATGTGCGTATGTTTCTGTATGTGTGATAATGTGTGAGGCATAGTTTTTTTGAAGATCATTACAGTATTCCTTCCTAATACCATATTCATAGCTAATTTTCAAATAGATCCATACCGCTCACTAAATTCTTCCCCTACATACCAAACAAAAACACTTCATGAATATACATATTGCTGCTACATTAACAAAAGCAACAGCACACTGGTGTGAACCAATTCCCATCACTACAATAGGGAGGACGCTGCACAGCTTCATCAACACCATTGTCATTTGAACGTGCTGATGAACTCAAATAAGGGTCATTCTTTTCAGGATTTAGAACTTGAACATCACAAGTTAAGCCACCAACTTGGACAATACTGCTATCACTAGAAAAAGCACCTCAAGCCACAGAACTGCTTTCACAAACTGAAATGATAGCTTTAGTGGAATCCCTTACATGACATCAAAGGCCAGAGGACATTCTACGGAGAATTACTGAGAGAGGGAGCATCACGCAATGAAAAATAAGAGAAAAAAGGGAAAATGATTGTGAACCATTGATTGTTGCAACACCACACAATGAGGCATTACATGATGGTAAAAATAGCAGCAAATCATTTTAAGGTAGCTGGGTTGCTAACTGTGGTCTAAAATCAATTAAATATGCATTTAGGTACTGCCAGTAACTTGCATCTATATGCTATTAATAAAGAAATACTATCACTATTTCACACTTTAAAGATTTTGGTATGATAGGGAACATAACGTAGGCTTTCCAGCAAATGCAAACCTAGCTGCCAGAAGATGTTTCTGTACTATCAAAACCATATTATGTACATTTTCAGCTAAACACAAAAATACCTATAGGCTTGTATAAGTCTTTTATATGGCCTCTGATAGAATACAATGCTGTTTTTTTTGTGTGTTTCTATCACTGAGGACATCAATGAAGATTTAGAAGCATTAAACTAAATGTTGTAAATATTGCTAATGTTTTACTTACTCACTGTTACCTCTTGGCTGCATTTTGTATTTGCAATTATTGTTGAATGCATTATTGAAAGGAATGGAATAGGAATCAGTTTGTGAATGTTGCATGGCTGCACAAAACAAATCTCATGGATTACCAGATATTACCTAAATCAATGGCACACTGACTCTTTCATCAGAAGGAGACATAATTGTTATTAATTACATAGATTGTATATGATTATTTAAGTTGTATTTCCTTTCTTTTTTTCTGTGCTTATTACCCCATAGTAAATAAGATTTGATTAGAGCCATAAAATATATATTAAGGGCATGATTCGTTAACTGCATTGTTAAATAATTAACTGTATCAATATTGCAATGTCAGAAGCTTCCTCCCAATAGAAATAGAATAAAACTGTTCTCAGCAATAAAAGATTAAATTGCTAACTACACTACATGTACATAGTGCTTCAGCCAATAACAATGTGGGTTTTATCGTATTTTCAAAGCAGGAGAAACTCAATGTCGAAAACTCATTTGGTTGCAAAAAGTAACACCAATCCATAGGTCCAGAATGTCATAGATAGTGAGAATCTAATGTCAGTAGAACTCTGAGAAGATGCCAATTAAGAACTTACAGCGTCTTGATACACAGCCTGTTTTTGTTCATATTACAATTAAGAATGATGAGCTAAAAGCTACCAAATGTCTAAAAATCAACTGTCTGTGTGCTTGTCCCCTGCTGGACAGGTATTGGTACATGTTGGGAGCTGCAGGCTGGAGTAATGCAGATTATAATAATACATACTATAAAAATTATCTAATAACTTATGTTTGTAACACACTTGTTACCTAGATAAGCCGACTGGGCGCAGGTTTCCTATTCAGGGGTGACCCAGGAGTATTATCTGGTTAAGTGACTTGTTCAGAGTCACACGGTATATGCAGATACACTAAATCATTAGAATATTTTCTTTATTTGTTTTGCAGTCTTATTATTTCTGATTGTGAATTGTCAGTGTCTGCCTTTGACCTCTACATTTACTATAGATCTCTTTTTCCTTTGAATTGTAAATGAATGATTATTGCACTAAACTTTAACTGCAAAGCTTTAAATGTAGATCCTCTAAACACCTACATCTGATTGTAGTTGCTTTTCTCATGCTGTCCAGTGTCATGTATATTATATTGCTGTCAAAGACTCTATGAATTGGATCTAATATGTTCTGCAGCTGACATGGATTATGAAATGCATAAAAAATGCATATGAGTGTGACAGGGGAATCCATGGGTAGTCACTTCTAGTAAATGATGCAGATATTCTGAGACTAATTATCTTTCATCTCGGAGTTCCAGGGACAGAGTTTTCTCTCATCTGCCCAAGGCTAATAGCTGGATAGAAGATGATGAGTTAATAAATGTGGGCATATGCTGTAGCATCTGCCTTGTAGGGATTAATGGGTTTATAATGATCTATGCCCAGCTAGATTTTTATTTAACAATCATGGTCAAACAAAAGTGGATTGTGAATAAAATACAAGTAAATGCAATTACTTATATCTGATGGCATGACAGATGAACTGCTTACTGATGACTCCTTAAAAGCAAGGCCTGAAATTTCATATTTTTCATAAATTTTTTTTTGCTACAGTGTTGAATTTCAGAAATAAATTACATCACATAAATCACATACAAACAATGTTGGAGAAGTTATCTCAGATATAGCTTTATTCAGTTTTACTCTACATTTCTTCTTATGTGATGCATAAGTATAGGGTTATATTATATTATAACTTTGATAAAAACCTAAGGGCAAATCCTTGTGGCAGTTTTTTTGGGGGTACAATGAAATAGAGACAGAATTTCAATTTCTTTGCAGGCACAGATGATATTGTTTAACTTGTTCATTTTATAGTACTGCTGAATGAAAATGTTAACTAATTTAAGAAGACAGAGGTTTCAGGGTTTAGAAGCTACACCGGAGGACAGATGTCAATTTCATGGAGCTTATGCATATATAGGCAAAGCTGATTTCTCACTTAATATTTAACAGACAGCTCGTTCATTTTATTGCAAACCTTTCAGTGATGTTCTCAAGAATTGACTGCTGAAATAAAATTGCAAATTTCACTTTGCATGGTCCTTAATTTATTATTACCTTCCCAACTGATATGAGTGATACAGCTCTTATGGAATACAACTGAAAACATAATGACCATAAACTCATAGCATCCCTAACCTCAGGTCAATGAAATCACTCACTTCAATAACAAATCCTGCCTTCCACTACAATTGTCATTGGCTATGCAACTATGCATATCAAGATTGCTGGTTATCAACCCACACCTCTAAACAGTAAAGGCCAAATCCATTTGGCTAAAGCCCTCATATATATATATATATATATATATATATATATATATATATATATATATATAATATTTTTTTTTCAGTAATCCAACAATTCTATGCCAAAAGGTTAAAGCTTGTCATACTTTGGATTTTCATGTAGGCAAACTGATTTAAAAAATCTGCATTCCAAATCGCCACCCTGAAGAGCCCCCACCCCTCTATCCAGTCTCAGTATAGAACAACTAATTAAAATGTATTTATTAGTTACCAGATCAGTGAATAGTTATACAGAGATTATTTTCAGTCATAATGTAAGCCACAACAGCAAGTGCAAATGCAGTCTGTATTTCTAGTTTCATGTAGCCAATATTTTGGAGAGGTAGTAGGAAACTGGAGTACCCAAACCTCCATGTAGATGTGAGAAGAGTATATAAACTCCACATGGACAGCAACCTGAAGTTAGGCCTTCAAGGTATCTACTTGGATAACAAATGATTTTAAATCATTAAATAAACTTACAGCTAAGAGGCACACACCTTTATCAACCAAGTCAGTCAGGCCATTTCAGTTTGGATTTATGTAAGGCAGATCGTGTTTACTCAGCCTGGTGGATTTTTTGAAAAGGTCACCAGAGCAATGGATGAAGGCAAAATGGTACACCCCCTATACCTAGACTTGGCCAAAGCTTTACACACAATTCCCTACTCAAGCATAGTAGAAAACTAAATAAACTGGGAATAAACCCTGTCACCCACTGGATTACCAAATGGCTCACAAACAGGATACAGATAATCAAAATAGGGGAAGTTACCTCTACAAAGAGATCAGTCCCTGGTGAAGTCCCCCAGCATTTTGTGCTGGGACCTCTCCTGTTTGGCATCTACATTTCTGAAGTAAAAGCCATTACAAAAGAGCTCTGTCTTGGCAGGTGACTGCAAGTTATAAGCAGTCAGTGAATCCCCAAAGGCAGAAAGGTTTGTCTCAAATTAATAACTGGTGCCAAAATCATGGACTGAAACTAAATGCCAAAAATGGGGAAGTTACCTCTAAAAAGAGACCAGTCACTGGTGAAGTCCGCCAGCATTTTGTGCTAGGACCTCTCCTGTTTGGCATCTACATTTCTGAAGTAAAAGCCATTACAAAAGAGCTCTGTCTTGGCAGATGACTGAAAGTTATAAGCAGTCAGTGAATCCCCAAAGGCAGAAAGGTTTGTCTCAAATTAATAACTGGTGCCAAAATCATGGACTGAAACTAAATGCCAAAAATGCATCACTGTATCTTTTTGGATGTCATCTACCACATTGACAACTCGGCCCTAAGAGATGATGCAGCTGTTTGGGATTTGAGAACGTATGTGGACATTGACCTAACTTTTGACCAGCATGTGTCTATTGTTGTAAGAAAGTCCTTCTATATTTCGCAGCTTATAAGCAAAGGGATTGTGTCTAGATCTAGGGATGCCATTACCCCCCTTTATTCAGCCCTCATTGGGCCAGTCATTGAATATAATGCCGCCTTTGGAATGTATCTGTCCAGACACAAGCAATAACTGGAACACCCAAAGAGATACTTTACTAAAAGGATACAAGACTTAAACAACATGTCCTACATGGACTGACTCAAATGCCCTGTCAATATACTCTGTATTCTACAGACCACTAAGAGGTGACCCGTGTCCAACATACAAGGCATCCTTCAACCCATTACTGATGGATTCACTACACATCAGAAAGTCAAGTGGCATCAGAAATACTTGGTCTAGGTATTTAAGCCTCTTCTGCAACATCAACATTTAACCTAGGACTTTCCCCTGCACTATTAATGGACAGATGCAACTCCTAAATGTTTTATCCCATGCATGGGTCCCCTCAAATAATCTATGGTATGATCCCAATTATTCTCATTTGGGGTAATATATAATTATCAACCATGGGATGGGTAAGGCCAATCTAAAACTAAATGGGATAGGTTATTTCGAGCACAAAAAAGGAAATTGGCTAGGCTTAAAATAACCTGCAATTGCATCTAGCCTAGTATTTATCTATGAACCGAGTCACTGTGTTATACAGTACTGCAAGGTCCAGCAATAGATGGACAACATGGAGTTGAGCATCTGCTGTAACACTGAATGACCTTTGTTTTATCCAGGAATACCTGATGCTACATTGCACCCAGTAAAATCACTCCGCAAACAATACTTTTGTAAGATGAAATATATCAATATAAAAAGATTCACTTCTGAGTGTGGGGAGACAAGGGATTTGAACTGAGTAAAATAGCTATGTTTCATGTGTGCACACATTTTAACAGTCATGTTGGTATCAGGCCATGTTATTCTGAATCTGTAAATATATATACCGTTAACTGTTTTTTAGTTTATTTATTTTCCTCTACCTAAGAAACTTGCCAGGTTTTTTCCATATTTGAATGATGTATTTTAGTTATCATTTTTTCATGGAAAAATCTTTTAACTTTAAACAGATGTTGAATATGTCACATCTTAATGAAAAACTCACAAAAGTTCTAACTGGAAGTCATTGAGCCATATCCACAACTCATGCCTAAATTTAGTTTAACTAGACCAATTTGGCAACATTTACACAATTCTTAGGAAAGTAGCTTGCTTAAATGTTTTGTGACTGACAAAAAATAATAAGCACATATGTGTTGCTGTCAGATGACTTGTACTGCAAGTTCTAAAGAGCCTTCTATTTTGGTACACTTCTGTTTCTTTAGGTAGTTATGTTTGTTTGTGTCTTTCGGCTTTTCCCGGTTAGGGGTCGCCACAGCAGAACTCCGGTCCGCTAATGATTGGCAGTTGATTTTTACGTACCAGCTTGCCAGGCCTGACGCACGACCTTCAACGAAGGTACACCCATTCACGCATGTCTCCATGCAGAAGACGCTCTAGCTGAGAATCGAACCGGACAGCGTCTTACTGTGAGGCGACAGTGCTACCGGAGCACCACCACCGCGGTAACTCTTTAGGTAGTTATGTAAACATTGTAAATAGAAGTGGTTTAAAACTCAAAACTAATTTTATACTTTATATTTTCTCGTACTTGAGTCTTGCCTGAAGACTAAAATTATTATGCTTTATTTTCCAGTTTATTATAAATAACGTTGTTTGTTTATGCCTGACAATTAATGCAGAGAGTTAAGGCTATGTGCTGTTAATAAGTAGCTTCCTGACATTACTATATATAGTTTGATTTCTTCTGCATCCATTTGCTCAGATTGCCTCTGAAAAGAGACAGTTATGTCTATACCTAGTAAAAAAAATAAATAAATAAACAGTTTGGAAGTCTTGTATATAAAATGTTTTCAAAACACACTACCTAACTTTTCAGCTCAGCAAATGGAAAAGTAATAATGACAACTGTTAAAGTTATGATTCAGAGACTGACTGTGTAATCTACTGTAGCTGGTATTTGTGTTTTCTCTGTATGCCAACTTTCATATCTGTTCCTTTCTGCCTTCACAGTGGCACAGCAGGACAGTAGCTCACGCAATAATGTGTTTGTTTTGGTGGAAGTGTTTTACAAACCGTATATTATAGGACACTTTTTCCATAGGCATGCTTTTCTTTGAATGTATATTAGTTTATCTGCAGAATGGACAGATTACATAATCTCTTTTAACTCCCAATGAATGTCCTAACTTTTGAATAGATATTTATCTTATATTAAATCTGTCTTCAAAAGGATCTGTCCTTCCATAGAGAGTAGATATATTGCTTTTTTCCATACTCTTCCTCATCACAAGTCCATTATCTGTTTTGTTTAAAGTTCTATCACACCTTACTGACTTATTTCAAAAATTCTGAAACAGTGAAAATTGACACTTTGTGGCTAATGCTGATCAAAATGGCAAAACCAACAACTTAAAGTACTAATAAATTACATCATATAAACATGGATGCCATTAATAATGTCACTTATTTGTTTTCTGGCCATGTAGGCCCAGTATTCTTAAGTTATAAAATGGCTTTATATTGTAACATACTAAGAGTTACACTTCAGCTAATTGCATTGTGTCTGGCTTTTAGTGTTTTCATTTCTAGGAGCTGAAAAAAGTAATAGTATCATTAACCAAAACATCAAAAAGAATTCATACATACACATATCTCTTGATCTCAACTCCATCACAGCAAACACTGCATTATAGTTCTTTACAAATACATGCTTAGTTAACATTCTATGTTGGTGTACAACATTACTCCTTGTCTGAGTGTAGCGCTGAAGCTGCCAGGTGACTCTGTAGGATCACATAGTCCAGCTGAAGCTCGTGGTTAGAACAACCCCTTCTGTGTGACAGAACTTTTGGCTATAAGTTTAGTAAGAGCCTATGAATCTATTAACCTATAAAAGCAAGATATTGTCATGTGTATGATAGAAAAATTGTTAATTTTGTCATACATGATCTTAATGTAATTTTTACCCATAATAGATACCTTAGTCAATATTTTCACCATTTATATATTTTATAATGTCCTTATTTTTAATACAGACACTTTATTACCTCTTTGATTTCTTGCTTGCTTGATTTCATTTTACTATATTGTGAAATGTATATTTCATTCAAATTCATGTTCTAAGCTTTATGCAGAAATAATCCTTCAGGCATAGAATTATGGGGATATTAATAACACCGCAGAATACAAAGAAGCTACAACACAGGCTATGACGTTGAAAACACGAATACCTAAATCATAACTCCCACCACTCAACTTTTACATAATATGTTCACTCAAGGAGTTCATTTTGTCACAATTCACAAATCACACGTATTTAGCATAAATGAGTTGCACATGAATCAATCCATCCACAGCCCTTTTTCCCATTTTTGCACATGGGGTCGGGCTAGCACTTCAACAGTGACAATCACCTATAGCCAAGATTTACACTGATGTTTAATGCCGATTTATCCATTTGACGTGTGCCCTGTGATACACATGTATAACATTGCACAGACTGCGCATGCAAATGAATATTTATAACTAGGAAGAACAGTGCACATCAGTTGTGATGAGTCTGAAAAAACACTAAACTATCTGTATAACAAAGGCTAAACTACAATGGAACAGACACTAAACAAATGCAAAAAAAAAATAAGTCCTTTAATGTTTGCATAGGGGAAGTAGACTGAATGAAGACTGGAGGTATAGCAACAGGATGATAGCCATATAAATGGCACAAAAATTCTAATGGTAGGCAATATGATATGGAAAATTCAGACACAGACTGCTATATCTCGGCCTTTCCCTCACAACGCTTGAGTGGTAGTTAAAGAGTAGGAATTGGGATTAGGGTTAGGCTCCACAGGGGAACAAGTCATTAAGTAGGTATCAGTGGCTAGAGCAACAGCAGGTCAGGAAGGGGTCAACCAGATGGTTTAAAACAAGAGGAACAACTCAGTTAAGCCTCTTTTCCACTGAATGTAGTGAACCAGAAAGATTTTTATTAGGGGTTCAGAGCACATCGGTGTCAGAGGTTCCATTGGTCCTAGCCTTGAACTTGTGCAAGTAAAGCATGGGGTGATACTGGCCTAAGTTAGCCGAGTAGTATGTCTGTTTTCAGCCATACTGGAAGACTGGAAGGATGAAAAATTTGTTTAAACAACAGCACTCTAGGCAAATGTAGACACATCTGGGCTTAGGTAGTGGATAAAGAAATAACTCAAACAGGTTGGTCACAGATGTGTTTCCTAGCTAGCTATGCATTAAAATAAAGAAAACTAAATATATTTGCTTGGAAGGGGCACGCACAACTACTCTACCCTAGCTTTCATTTAGCATATGTTTGTATCACCATCGGATAGATGCTGGTGATACCAGAATTTGTTAAGATGAACCTGAATAAATATATTTTGGGAATTTCTAATGTTATAATACTTTAAGGAACAGATACAAGAAGCATTTGAAGTATCCTGTGGTCACTTAACCCATTTGCTGCATTTAGTAAGATTTAATAGTCATGTCTTGTTTGGCAACTGGCACTGAGGGTAAAGACTGTGAGCTGTAGTTCATGTGGTAGAGGGTTTGATTCTCCTCAGCCTTCATTTGCCTCATCTGTGATACTGAGCATGTCCTTTATCCATGTAGAGCTTGTAGCAACTGAGAATTTGGACATGACTTCTTAATGGTCTATGAAATGCAGAGCAAGTCATTTAACCAAACAGTGCTTGGCAGCAACTGGTAATTTAGGCTAAGTTCCTCAATAGTCCCCTGGACAGCAAGCATAGTAGTTATCCATGTGCCTTTCCAAAAATCAAGACTAGTTGACATGTCTTTTTATGACAGTTTGCAAGAAGGCTATCTACAAAAAAATGGAAGTCAAATATGGCACCTTCATTGCAAATGGTTAAATGATTATACATGAAATTATGGATAGAGAAGGGAAGGATCATTCTCAAACTCAGTGGCAGAGGTATATGGATAAATAGCAGCCATGATTGAACTATTGGGATCATTATATATAGAATACGAGGGTGTAAGTGATGAAAGATGAATGTACTGAATTCACACATAGGTTTAGAACGGGCAGAATCATCAAGGATGTTGCCCTGTCTGATTGTTTTCTAGATACACAGTTATGTCTTTTTTTCACCTGATTAATCTACTCCAGTTTTACTGTTCCTTGACCCCTCTAGGCCAGTTTTAGTTTTCCCTTATTGCACAAGAAAGACTAAATATTCATAAAAATTTTTGTCAGTAGTGAATATAAACTTTGTAGTTAGAAATGTTGCAGCTATTTGTTAAGTTTATTGATGCACAAATACTGTGGGCCAGATTCCAAAAACCTGCACAGCAAGAGCACGACAGTGAGAACCATCCAATCATGTTACACCGAGCTGCACTATCCATCCTCACGGGGATGTTATGATCCTGTGGAGATGGGTTTGCCCACTGCACTACCTCTCAACTCAGGCTTTGTCAGTCACCATCACCATGCACCATGGCTAGCCTGCTGTACAACTGGTATCTGTGTGTTAAATGCAGTGTGCTGGTCCAACACTGTAGGCCCATTACCAGCAGTTGCACTGCAGTTAGCCACAGTGTATGCCTTTATGACATAGATGGCAATTCTCCATGTTCTGCATCCTCTAATGTGGTTAAAAAAAGACTATAATGTTACTGTAGGCAGTGGAGCTAGGCTCACCCAGGATGGATTCAGACAACCTTTGAATCAAGTTGTGCATTGGCTTCATCATCAGATTTTGGGCAAGCACTGACCTCAACTTGTTGTTCTGACTCAATCTCAACATCGGTCACTGCAGCAGTGGTTTAACCTGAGGATACTGAATGGAGTACATAACTTTGTGACACTGCTAACTCTGCAGTCCCAGTGGAGGAAAATTGGCATCTGTCAATCTGAGCTTTCTGGCATCAATCAGAGTTGGAGGATAGGTTATACATTAAGGCTACTAACCTGACTAGACTCCATGAGAGAGATGTGGCATGTGGACACTCCCATAACATCTGACCATTCCTCTTGTAATGATGCCTGCCCCCTCATTATCACCATACAAGGATGCCAGGAAGAAGTAATCATTAGTGAGGGTTGTTGTAGAGGGAGGATCACACCTGGTCAGTGTCCTGTCATTTACTACCCTGCATGCCTTTTGCATGACCTATCGTATCTTGTCATTTATGTGCTTCTGACACTGTTGTGTGCTGTGGACCCTCTCATCAGTGGCACTGATATCATGTACAGTGTGTCCCACACACTGTCTAGTAGGGATTGATAGGAGCTCCTTCTCCCTAACAGGCACTGCTCATGTGTCCAGAGTACTTGTAGAAAGACATCATTCTCTACAGGGCTGAACTTGTCCAACACTTCCTATAAAGTGCCTTTGGAGGAACTGGATATACCTAAAGGTTCAAGAGAACAGAGCATGGTTCATTAGAACATTACTGGGTTAGACAGGGGCAGGAACACTGTGGGGTCCATAAATATGCTGCACACAGAAGTCACCCTTTTCTAATTTCTCCATATCTTTTGGGTTTCTAATGCTATGATGGGAATGGACCCCATTCCTAAGTCAAAGTATGATTAAAGTTCATGAAATTAGTATTGTTTCACTCTTTAATGTCAGCCAGTAGTGCTCTTTGCAGGGTTCGCAATGTGCCCAGTAATGACTCCTTCTCCAGTTTGTACAGAGTTACATGGATTGGTAGCATATCTAAATACAATTGTAGATTCTTTTTTATAAGACCTGTTGCTCCTACTACTATTGGAACTGTCTGGGTATCTTTCTTCCTCATTGCTCTCATTTCTGCCTGCAAATCCTGATATTTTATGACTTTGTGTCTCTCTGTATGCAAGACACTGTAGTCACTGGGTGTGGCGATTTCAATGAGCAATGCTACTTTTGTCTTCTTTTCTTGGACCACTATATCTGGTTTTCTAGCATCTATCTTTTGAACTGTTGGTAATGGGTGATCCCATGTGATGTAGACATCTTCATTTGCTATGATTCTTTGTGGCTCATGTTTCCAGTGTTTTTCAGCCACTTCAATACAATGTTTGCACAATCACCAGTGCAACAGTCTTTCCAGTCTATACCTTTCAGTATACAGTCCTTCTGCCATAAGTATGTCGCAACCAGCAACAAGGTGTACAACTGTTTCCAGTTTGGTTTTACAAAACCTACATTTGTCTGTTTCTCCCACATGTTCAATGGACTTTTTAAACCAATGTATCTGCAGCTTGCTGTCTTGGGCTGCCAATATTAGCCTTTCATCTGTTGGTTTGAATTTGCCTCTCCTCAACCATTCCTGCATTTGTTCCTGATGAACATGAGGTTCTTCCAGAAGTTTTCTATACTTGCAACTATGTTTATACTTCTTCCACATTTCTTGCCTTCTCATCTGGTCCTTCACCTTATATTCTTTCTTTTGTTTTTTTGGCACATTCATTTGCTGCCTGATTATCTACTTCTAGTTTGATTTCCATTCCTGCTTGATGCCAATATGCTTCTGCTAGAGTAAGTAGAGAAGTCATCTTAGATTGATTCTACTCATGTTTCAAAACTTTCACTATATCTGGGGCTTGTGAGGTCAGCAGATATGTGTGGAGACCCACAGATGCAGATCTATACATATAATTAATTTCAAGGAGGCCCATCCCTCCTTCGGAACAGGGAATATATAATCTTGGTATGCACTGATTTTTATAAATCATTTGGTGAGCATGAAGCATCCTTCTTGTTTTTCTATCTAATCCATCCAACACGTTTTGCGGCCAATCACTCCAAAACTGTAAGTTAGGACAGGAAGAGCAAATTGGTTTATAGCCTGGATTTTATTCCTGGATGTCAGTGCTGTTTTCAGGATTAATTTAAGTATTCTGAAGTATTCCTTACTAAGTTTTATTTGCATTTGTTTGTGTTTTATTGTTGATCCTTCATCAATTCACAAATATTTATACACTCCTTGCTCAAGTTCTTTTATGTCACATTCTTGTCCCAAACTGATGTTTTCCTGGTGTTGCAGTTTTCCTGCTTTAAAGGTTGCTTTTGCACATTTATCAAGACCAAATGACATTCTTATATCATCTGAAAATTTTTTGACAACTTGCAGTTGTGCTTTCAGTTCCTCATCTGATGAACTATACAGTTTTAAATCATCAACAAAGAGAAGATGTGAATTTTTACACTTTGTTTTCTAGGAGCAAAGTTATAGCCATGGCCTCAGCTGTTAAGTAGACAGCTTAATAGGTTAAGGGCAAGACAGAATAGCAGCAGTGACAGAGTCACCCTAGAATACCCCACCCTTTGAATTTTTATCCCTGAGATGATAATCTGTCCTTTAGCATGGCTTAATTGCAAAGTAGTCTGCCACTGTTTCATGGTCACTGTAATGTAGTTGATCAGTATAGGATGTATCTTATACATTTTTAAGCACTCTTTTATCCATGAATGTGGGATACTATCAAATGCTTTTTTGTGGTCAATCCATGCCATACTTAGATTCTTCCCCTTTTTACAGTTCTCCACTATGACTTTATTTAACAACAAATGATCCTTTGTTCCATATGACATTATTTTATTGCCCTTTTGTTCTACTGCCATAATTGAGTTTTCTTCTAAATGACTATAAACTCTGTCGGCATCAATTCCTGTGTATAGTTTACATGTCGTCAGAAGGCAAGTTATTGGTCTAGAATTTTTAGGGTAACTTGCAGGTTCACTCTTAAGTAGGAGCATTGTTTTTCCTGTTGTTAACCAGGTTGGTATCTGTTTGGGGTGAGCATATAAATAGTTCTTACTCATGGCTAAATCTTTGTGAAAAGATGTTAACACTTTCAACTAAAAGTTAGGCACTGAATCTGGGCCTGGGATTTTCCATTTAGAGGCTTTTCTTAACTTTGTTTCAATCTCTCTGGCTGTTACTTCATCCCATTTCATATCCTGTACCTTTAAACCTCTTTTTCTTTCTTTAACTTCTTCTATCCATTTAGCATCTTTATGTACCACAGGATCTTCATAGATACTTCTCCAAAATGTATCTATTTCTTCTTTTTTTGGCAGTCTTTCAATTCCTTTTACCTTATTTCCCAGTTCTCTATAAATCTTTTTTGGGTCATCAATAAATTGCTTATTTTGTACCTTTCCTTTATATTTATCTTTGTATCTTCTAAGTTTTTCCACCTGTGCTGAAATTTTTTGTTTATTTGCAATAGCTCGTGATAGATCCTGGTCTGTTCTAATACTGCGCATTGCTTTTATCACATCTATCTTTCTTAGTATCTCTGTTGATCTGTACCCTCTTCTATAGACATTTCTTGTCTTAACTGCTTTACAGTTTTCTCTATTCGATATTTCCATGATGGCATTCGATTTCCCCCCTTCCTTTCCCTTCCTACCCTGTGTTCTTGTGGTAGAACTTCATCAGTTATTAATTTAGCTGCACAGTAATATATCCTGTTTACTTCTGTTATATCACATGGATCTCTATGAACAGTCCTTTATGGCTTCTTTGACCTATCAGTTTTTGTGATTTTTGTGGACTGCTACTTCCTTCTACAACAGGGGGGGGGGGGGCATCATCCCCCTGGGCTTGGCCTTGTAGTAGTGTTTCCATATTTTGAGGATTCTACACTGTCATCTTTTCCAGTCCTGGCACCAGTGGGCCTACCAGGATTGAGCACTTTTTTATCCTGGGTCATGTGCACCCAGCTATCTTTTTTAGTTGTTAATCTACTTCTGTCCATGATATATGCTATATAAATACAGTCTATATATCAGTGTCGCCTTGGTGAGATTTAGTGAAAACAGGGTCCACCTCGTAAAGGTACTCACCAAGACTTGAGAATTAATTCAAATTCAGCACTACTACTCTCTTTTGCTTGCTGACCTTTCATCCCTCCATTCAGACCTCAAAAATTCCAGCTAGCTGTTCAGGCATATGCTATACATCCACTGCCCTACTTTTCTTGACATAGCTGGCAATACCTCACATCATCACAGATGCCAAAATGGGAAGAGAGGGAAAAATGAGCAACAAAGTACATTGAGGAACTGAAATCAATTTCAGATCACAGGAGGTGCATAATAGTCTACATTACTGTGGTGTGCAGCACTGTATGTAGTGGTAGGGGCTGATCTGTGTAGGACTATATCTGGGGTATGTAGCTTACAGGGATCCACTGCATGCTGATGTGCATTATGTTTTCCTGGACCAGCAGGTGTATGGTAGCACACGCATGACAAGGGGAGCATAACATGTGGATGTCCCTTGCCATTGTATTTGTGGTGACGAGCACAGAAGATTGGGTACAGATGTGCGAACAGTCCACATTTGTATGCAGGTGACGTTGGCAGGCCATCAAAGACATGTTTTGTAATGGTACCATCACTCCATTCTAAGATTGCTTACTTCTGTGCACATGCACACAAAGTGAAATACGATAGCATATGGCAGACTGGAACTGGGGAGTGGCTGTCCTACTGCTGTGGACTGCTGGCCACTATAGGTATACAAGATGAAAATTGCAACATGCTACATCTACAGTTGAATGAAGCAGAAAAGCATAATAATGAACCCTGCTGATAAAATAAGCACCTTACTGTTACAAAAAAGCATTCAACAGAATAATCTATACGTGTTTGACACTGCTATTATTTCTCTTACCACAGTAATGTAGAACATTATGCACCTCCTGTGATCTGAAATTGATTTCAGTTGCTCATTTTTTCATCTCTGCCTGTTTTGGCATCTGTGATGATGTGAGGTATTGCCAGCTATGTCAAGAGAAGTATGGCAGTGGATGTGTAGCATATGCCAGCACAGCTAGCTGGAATTTTGTAAAGAACTATATGTCATTTGTATATCAAATTGATTTGTACAGATGCTTGTGTTGAAAAATGTATTTGTAAAGCTGCTTGTGTATCAACAGTGTGCCCTGCTGGACAGAAAAAGAAATATACATGCATTATTGTAACAGTTTAAATGTATATGCTTTAACAGAGGATACTAAAAGAGAAGAGGTTAATCTCAAACTTTGAAAATCATTTTTATTACTGTACTGCTCAAATGTTATTATTCTGTCTTCTATATTACTGTGTTTTAGTAGTTTTTGAAAATTGTATTGTACTTGTTAGCTTTGTTGATATTAGCTTTGTAATTGTATATGGAGCTTTTATCCCCGGGCCTCCATTGAAAATGGGCTCATTCTGGCCCAATGGACTTTCCCCAGTTAACAAACTGCAAATAAAATAAATAAAAATTAAATTAAATTACCTGGCTTAAGCCATAAAGATTCTCAATGCAGACAGAGACAAAAAGTCTGTACTAGGAAGCTTCCTGCATTGTCTTTGGGGTGAATTAATTGCTATTCTGGAAGGATGGAAGTTTAAAATTGTTTTATGACTTCCAGGAGATGCAACAAATCTTAGAAAGGCTCTGTGTGTGTGTGTATTATTGACACATATGTACTAAATCCTGACAGTTTCTAGCCAAGGGGGGAAGCATCAGAACCAGAAGTCATATGACCATATGTATGTGATGTTATTCTGTAATCCATCACTAAACATTATATTTTAACACTAGATGGGACTGAAGTCAAAGAGCACTCTGTTTTTGTAACCTGACAAAGAAGGATATCTCACCTATGCCATCTTGGTTTGCTCTAGTAAGTAACCAGAGAATAATAATTCTTTAGCTTAGTCAGGAAAATATAGTGAGATTAGTTAAGTATTGTTTTTTCTGTAGCTGTGTGACCCTGTCCACCTGTGTTTTTTTTTTGATATTTTCTGTGACTGAAACTATGATGTTTGTTGTAAATAGATATTTAGTATTTTAATGTTCTTTTATCATTTATTATTAAATATATTTGAACTTTTCATTTGGCTGGTCTTTTAAAGAATATTTTAATCTCTGAGAGTACTTATATATGCATTTGGTGACAGTTCTGGCAACTCCTGAAAGTCTTACCACATAGCCAAACACTACCTTTTGTATTAATATTAATTTCACTCAGTATAATTGGGTACCCCTATAAGAGCCTTGGAGTAGCTGGCTTTGGAGTGTCTGGTGGAAGAATAACTACCTTATAGTCTTGGCAGAAGAGAGCAGAGCTAGTAAATCTCTGTCAGCCTTTCCCAGGTGTGTGTGTGTGTGTGTGTGTGTGTGTGTGTGTGTGTGTGTGTGTGTGTGTGTGTGTGTGTGTGTGTGTGTGTGTGTGTGAAAATCAAATCTCAAAAAGTGTGTGTGTGTGTGTCAGCTGAGAGTTTCACAGATAGAGTGTGAGAGTAGTGGAGAACTTGGCTTGGACGCTCAGCTGAGGTCTCACCTCTATAGCTGTGCCAGTGGAGAGTCTGACTGGCGACCAGGAGGGAGACAGATAGAGAAACCCAGACCCTGGACTGAGTGTGTTCCCTGTGTGCTCTTAAGGAAATTCTGCTTGATGCAGACAGCTGCATCTGTAAATACTGGCTGCATCCAATTTTGTTCCAAGTGAATGTCCCTCTCCAGTGCTAATGGTGAGGATTCAGTCTCCTTGATTACTGGCCCAGAGTGGGGACATCACAGCATCTAAAATGTTGGGTCATCTTTAACAGTTAATAAGTATGGCTTTGCACCATGTTAAGGCTAATAAGGCTAGATTCCACCATGAATCATTGTGTTTAACAAAAGTGCTCCATTGACACAGAGAACAGACACATTCTCCTGCTCATCACATCATGCCATGCATACCCAGATCTACATCCAAAATGTGTGTATACTCATTGGGCAACTACAGTGTTAATGTGTATGAGTCTGATTCAAATTCCCATGTAGGGAATTAATCTCATGCAGCAATTTTGTTTTGCTAGAGATTCATAATGATGGCTGCTGATACTATTGTTCGATGGCAAGCCCCAGCACAGTGTACAAAGGAAAAAAGTTATGCTATAGCTCCTCCACAGTCAGTTCAGGGAGTAGCTATCTATTCAAACCACACACTGGTCTTTCAGGAAGATGGATGCCTGGAATAACCTGGAAGACTGATTGCATAGGACAACTGCTGTTCCATGTACCATGGAGAAGTGCAGATACAGGTACACAGGCTGGTATTACCATATGCCTGAAAAATCTCTGAACATGAGAAGCAGAGGTAAGGCATGGATACCTCATCTGGTAAAGTATTTACCACTTCTGCTGTTTACAGTGCAAACTTTAATAAACGTGTTTTCTGTTTCTTCACAGGTTTCCTCTTAATGTTATGTATTTCCTCTAACAGATACCATGACATCCCAGGTTGGCCCAGGTTGGCTTCTTTGGGTGAATGTGTTTTTTGTGCTGCAATTGGCAGCTGCTTTGTTGAAGCCCTATGCTATTTTATTGGCAACACACAGAGCTGTTCCCTGGGCATCTGTGACCAGCATTTTATACTTCTGCATCATTGCACCTGACTGGATGCTGTAGCTGCCTCTACATCATTGCAACTAACTGGGATGCTGTAACTGCCTCTGCATCATTGCACCTAACTGTGCTTTTATAGCTGCTTCTGCTTCATTGCATTTAACAGCATTAATGTCATTGCCTTCACTCCATAGTATATAACTGTAGTGCATAGATGGGACTCATAGATGTGAGCACTAGGACCTGTACATAGGTGTCGTAGCATAGATTGGTTTCCTACACATGGGCACCAGGACCTGTTGTTTCTTTTTTGTACATGCACCTGATAGCATCGTTCTTTCTTGGGCTGTGAAAAACATTTCTGGTTTCAGTTTGATTGCACATATATATATATATATATATATATATATATATATGTGTGTGTGTGTGTGTGTGTGTGTGTGTATATGTGTGTGTGTGTGTGTGTGTGTGTGTGTGTGTGTGTGTGTGTGTGTGTGTGTGTGTGTGTGTGTATATATATATATATATATATATATATATATATATATATATATATAAACTGCAATGTTGCACTGCTATCTGCATATCAGTCACATCTGTATGCAATATGAGATGGCTTGCACATGTCTATTTTGCCTTCCAGCAAAGTCAGAATTTGAAGAGAATACTACTGGCTGCCACAAAATGCAGCAGAGACTACTGCCATGACAGACATAGTTGCAACCTATGTCCTCTCCTGATTTGTCAACGCTAATACAATGTTCATCATTTTGTCTCCCTTCTGTCTGCTACTGCCCCAGCCAATGCTGCTGCTAGTGTGGCTAGTACATTGCAAGTACTTCTTGGCAAAATCCAGTCCATCTTAGGTAGGTACTGTACCTGAATCTCTGACTCCAGCTCTGGTTGACTGGATAGTGGCACTCTAGTTAGTCACCAATCTTTCCTACTGCAGGTGTGCTGGACCTGCTAAACTCTGCTATTAGGCCAGCAGAGATGAATGTGGCCTATGCCACTGGTTAGTCAGACCCAGGACCACCAGTACTGGTCTCAATAAAGTGTTTCAGGACCGATCAACAGCTAACTGGCAGCCCATACCCATACCTCTCAACCTCTTAGTAGCATAAGAAATGTAGAAAGAAGCCTAAAATAATCTGAGGGACTAAAGCTCAAAAATAGAGACACATTTTAAATATTGTTCTTAAAAACAAAGAAAGTTGTTACACAAACAGGATGTGTTAGCCTGCATTTTCTAAAGGCTATGAAGTCTGAATCTCTAATGTATGTCATTATTTCGTGACTTTAATCCTCACTGATTTGCCACAAAACCACAAATTTTGGGAGGAAAACAGGCAAAAATATGGACATGACATACATGGAATTAAGTACTATTTTGATGCCTGCAGCAGGAAGCATTTTTTTGGTTTTGTTTTATATACACTCTCTCACACACACACACACACACACACACACACACACACACACACACACACACACACACACACACACACACACACAGACACACACACACACAAACACACACATATTGCTTTAGTTCTCATATTGCAGTCTTTAGTATATATTATCAAAAAACATAGATAAAAAATGGATAGAAAAGTTAAAATGGATTATAAATGTTATTTTATGCTAACTGTTCCTTTTCTCTTATTAGACAGGGATGAAAGACTGTTCAGAACAGCCAGAAAGCGAAACCAAAAAAGTAAAATATACTATAACTGTTAATAATGATTATATCTTATTTTGCTTTTTTCACCTGCAGGGTACGAGTCTGCTCCAAAACAAGAGCTATCAGAAGGTAAACTGAAAAGACTGTTTCTGCTGACAAGTATAGGTGAGGCCATGTGACTGGAGGCAAGATAAGGGAGGGGTGTTATCAGTGAGCACATCATAAATCGTGGTGGTTGGCAAATTCTGTATCTACCGTGTATTCCTTCTTTGAGTTCTTTACATTATGTGTTGTTGTGCACATAGCTAAATAGACAGAGTTTATTCAATGAACAATGAAAATGTTTGTTTTCTTTAGATTATCCAGAAAATTTGTGGAATGATATTCATTTGTCTCTTCTCTTCTCTCCTTTCCTGTAACCTGCTGCTCACCCCCCTAGATTTCTTCTTCCAAACCAGCATGCCATGGTGTTCTCTTACTCTTCTCTATGTCATTCTTAATTACTGCATCATACTGTGCATGCCTTATCTTATTTATTTTATTCATCTGTCGCTTCAATCCAATCCCATTTGTTTGTCTCTTTCTACTTTTTCTTCATGTTTTGTAATTTTTTTATCTTTTTCTATCTTACTTCATCCTGTGTCTGATCTTCTGTGATTTTTTTATTCTGTTACACATGCAAATAAATGCACATGCTCATAGTTTTGAGTAATAACAAAATTATTATTTTTACCAGTGCCTCTTTGGTCACAATTACAATGTTAATGCACTATCTTAAGATCACATTTTTCTGATTCATATCCCAGCCCTTTGTTTAAAAGATGATGCAATATTTGTGAGTTATTCCTCATTATCAAAAGCAATAAATGATTTCAAACATTGTACTAATGAACCAATCAGAGCATGCAGAATATGCTCTAATTACTTTGCAGCAACGTGACTCTTTTTCCTGTTGTGATTAATTCATTGTTCATAGCATGTAACAAAGTTCAAGAGAGCACAGCTTTTTTAATAAATACATAGCATACCTTAGTTTTGTTTGCAAAGAATGGGATTTTGAAGTACTTATCTGAAATACAGTTGTTTTAAATGCTTTCAGTAAAGTGAATCTTGCAGTCAGCACCAACAAAAATCCATGATCCTTCTTGCCTATATCAGAAATTAGATCACCCTTACTGGAAAATGTATGCAGCTACAGAATGTATTGGCTATTATTAACATGACACACAGGTCTATACAGTAACTTACTTGGTATCTAACAATACTTTTTTCTAATTGACCCTCCCCCCAGACCAGCCTTTATTATAAGTTTTTACACTCTTACTTTCTAGAAAGTAGCAGTCAACAGATCTTTTACTGTTTAAAACTCATAAAAGTTATCATGTTTCATTCTTAAAAGCATTTCAAATGAAGTGTCAGAAATAGCTACCATCTAGTGTTGGACAGCTTAATTGCTTTCAGTGTTTAGAGATATTGGTTTTAGTCTGTCTTGAATATCAGAGTAAAGCTTCTGGTTTTAATTTTTTCCTCCTTAAAGTCTTTGCAGACATATAAAACATCACATGCATCTATCTGTCTAGAGGTAGAGATAAATAATGTGTATCTAGATAGATACAGGTATATAGATAAAAGGAAGCGTATGTAAATTAAATGTACAAACACAGGACAACATTTCAGGATCTAAAGACAAGTGTTCAACATACATATTTAAAATTGTGGAACTGAAATAAGTAATATTTTACTATGTAACAGAACACCCAATGTTCAGTAGTTGCAGGCTGATACCCCTGAACATGTTCAATGTAGTTTAATTCTCTCATGAGAGTTAGCTGAAAAGGTCTTAGATTGCAAAAGTACATCTGAGCTACTGTAGCAGCAGCACAAAGAATTGTAGAACATTATATAAATAATTTAAAGCATTTGGTGTTTGGATTTCATTTATAACACTGCAGTGTCAGCCATGCTTGACTAACTTCAGCAACATGCATTCACTTTGTGAAATGAGGTTTTGGTTGCAGAAGTGGAAAGGTTTTTCATTTGTTGCAAGTACAGCACAAATACTACTACGTGGTATTAAAACTCACAGAAATGTTTATAGTAAAAGTAAATAAATGGCACTGTGCTTGTCAGGAGAATAGAATATCTGAAAAGATAATAAAAATTTGACTTTTCATACTACCTACTATGTACACTAGTGTATTAATACATTGATGCACAGGCATGCATCTGGATAACTTTCTGTTAGTATCACCTTCCCATCCATGCTGCGCATTATAACATTCACAGACTTTCTGCTCCCTTAGAGTACCAGGTTTTGAGATGTAAGTTTGCACATCACTATTTTTTTAATTTCCTGGAGACAGCTGCAATGTGCAGTCAGTCTTGGTGCCAGCAGAAGTCCAATAATCTGGAAACAATTGCTTGGCTAATATAAGCAACAGTTGCAGGACTCTTGACACATTGGCGGTGCTGTGAGGTAGTGGAAGGGAATGCTGTGATTAGGCTGAAGTTTTGGGATGATCAGGGGCTTTTGCACGTGTGTGTTTTTTTTTTCTTCCTGACAAATAAGTATTTATTAAGTATGCCTTCTAGAATTCATACTGTGCTGTCTGTGGGTATTGTTAATAGTACACACTGCCCACAACAGCATTCCACTCATTTTTTTTTTAATTGATCAGGATTATTTTGCCACATCCTGGTGATCAAACACTGGAGGTGATGATTAGAAGTGTCAAGTGTTTGTGGGCAACCTGTGAGTAAGACAAATAATGGTTAATATGAACAAGCTGGGAACAGTGATGCCATGTAAAAGCTATAAGGTGAAATACATTATTTTGCCTATTTGTCATTTCAGTTTCCTCACAATCTATGATTAGGACTCGCATACCTCTCAACTGTCCAGATTTTTGCAGAATGTCAAAATTTTTGCCTTATATTTTTGGTCTTTTCCTCATAAACTTTATATTTTTCTGGCAAATCATTGAAGATTGAAATCACTAAATAATGACATACATTTGGGTTTCAAACTTCATATCCTTCAGAAATTGCATGTTAACACAAATCCTTTTATTCTATGAACTTTCTAAGTTTATAAGAGCAATAATTAAAATGTGTCCCTATTTTTGGACCTTTGTCCCCCCATTATTTTAGGCTTTGTCCAGATTTCTTTCTCTAAGAAGTTGAGAGGTATGATTAGGAGGGTGCATAGAAGATCATGGCGAAGGAGACAGAACTTCAGATATATGAATGTGGTAATTATTTATTTGACCTTCGCAATTCAGCCTCAGAGTTGTACTCAGATGGTGGCTAAATTTTGTGGGTAGGTGTGAGGACTTATGCTTTCTGTGAAAGCAAATGGCAGTTAACATGATTATGGGACTGTGAGTTGGTCATCTTTCCAGAATGTGGTCCCCCATACTTTAAATTCCTGTATCTCAGAGGGATAAAGTCCTAACTACAATCCAGGTGAACTGAGTTAGATTAATTACTCAGGCACTTGTCAGAGCTGGCAGAGATGCTGTATTATTCCTATCCTGGGAAGGGGGTGAATGCTGACTTCTCTCTAGTGAAGCCCTGGCAGAGGCTGAAGCTCAGATTGAAATAGATGTCAGGCTGAGAAGCAGGATAACAGACAGAGTGCATGCCACTTAGGGTTGGTGGAAATTGCAAGCTGCGGTTTCTTCAAGTCCAGCCAGGCATAGTATTAATGCTAGGCATGTGAGGGGGACTATAGCACCACAAAAAATCTCAGATCCTGAGAATGACTGCAGCACTCCTAACACTTGTCCCATGTCCCATGACAACCCTCTCCCTCTTACCTTCCAACACTCAGACTTGTGAGAGATGCACTTATATATCCAAATTGGAAGCCATGCACTCTCCAGCCAAGACCAGAAGAGCTGGTCAAGAGGAAAAGGTCAGCACTTGCACCACACCACATGGAACACATAGCCCTCCAGAACACACACCAGCACTGCCTTCACATAAAAACACAAACCATGCACCCACCTTCGTGGAGGCTCTCAATACAAATCTGCCCAAACAGCAGTGTCTTCCAAGGCAGAATCCCACTCAATCACCACAACACAGCACTAATCATGAGACACATAACTCTCCTAAACAGTGTGCCACTCAACCAAAGCCCCTAAAGCAAAACAGCATACCCAACACACTAGTCATAGGTGACTCGATAGCGAGACACACTGCTGTCCCACTCACTAGGTTGAATAAGGAGAAAGTAACAGTCAGCTGCCTGTCAGTTGCCAGGATCTGCCACATAATGCACACTCTCAGGTCCCTCAACAACATGTACAAATATGACTCTGTCATTGTACATGTGGGTGTGTATGACCTGAGACTTACCTCCCTGGACTACATGAAAAGAGACATGGAGGAGCTCTCAGATTATGTAGCCCAGGCAGGTATGACCCTAGCCCTGAGTAGCATCCTACCCTCACCCAGAATGATACCACAGTACAAGCAGAAAATGATTGATTTCAACAACTGGCTAAGTTTCTGGTGTCATTACAAAGGGTTCCAGTATCTGTCTGCTGGGATGACATGATTGACAGACCTCGATGCTTTGCCAGAGATGGCCTGCATCTGTCACCCCTGGGCTTCTGGATACTGGCCAAGGCTCTCTCCACCCCTATAGTGCCTTTTTTATGCTGTATTTCAAAGACCAAATTACCACCATAACAGCTACCAACAAATGCAATCTGAGAGTCATGCTGCTAAATGCTAGAAGTCTAAATCTCAAAATGCACTCGCTCAAAGCACTCCTTAAAATGGAGAACATCGACATTTGTGCTATAACAGAGGCCTGGTTCAAAGCAGCAGAAAGCACCCCTGCACTACAAGGCTATAGCTCATTCCACACCTTTCAGCCTCAGAACTTGGAGGTGGTGGTATTTCCATATTTATAAATGATGCACACACCTAAAGACTGGTAGTCCAACATAATGCATCAGAGATACTTCAGATGCAGCTAACATTGGGTAAGACAGTGATTCAGATCATAGCCAGCTATAGGTCCCCAACCATGTCCTAAGACCCACACTCCACATTCCTAAGCACCCTGGAGAATATTAGGGTCCAACCTAACACTCTAATACTGGGCGACTTCAACTACTCCTCCATTAACTGGGAAAACTACTCATGTACCAATACACTTGCCCAATGTTTCCTGGAATTCATTAATTTCAATGCCCTGGACCAGCTCATTCCAACCCCTACTAGAGGTAGCAACATCCTTGACCTGATCATTACTAACATGGGCAACCATTGCTCTACACCAATAGTCAACTCCTCCCTGGTTAGATCTGACCACAAACTAATTACCTTAGAAATCCACATCCCCACCCCACAAAGGTAACCACCATGAAAAACTTCTCCAAAGCTAACTTTGTGCCCCTAAAAACAGAGTTGGCTAATTTCATGGCACCCATGCAAATGGAGAATAGTTGCATGACCGCCGAATCATACACCAATGCAATGTATGGACACATACACAGATGCATGGATTTCATCATACCCAATAAAACCAAGATGCTCTCCTCCAGAAAAAGGAAGCCAGTCTGGTGGTCCCCTGCCATAAACAAACTCTACAACAGAAGGAAGAAGTCTTTCCATCAGTGTTGTGTTTTATTTTACTTTTCCTGTGATTGAAACTCTGGCATCTATTGTAAATAGATATTCAGTATTTTCATGTTTTTTAATTATTATTTATTATTAAATATAGATAAACCTTTCATTGTGGCTGGTCTTTTAGAAAATATTTAACCTTTGAGAGTACTTACATTTGTTTAATGGCACTGTGGCGCCACATTCCTGTAAGTCTTGACTACCATTGGTATAAGTATTAAGTTTAAAAAGTGTAATTGGGTACCCTGGGAAGAGCCTTAAAGTAGTTGGCTTCAGGTGTTCTGTTGGCAGCAAATCTATCTTATAGTCTAAGTGGAGGTGGCACAGCAGGTAGCTGTGCCAGCCTTTCCCAGGTGTGTGTGTGTGTGTGTGTGTGTGTGTGTGTGTGTGTGTGTGTGTGTGTGTGTGTGTGTGTGTGTGAAAATCTAATCTCAAACAGAGTGTGTATGACAGTTACTTGGAACAGGGACAGTGAGAGCACAGATTTCATAGACAGGGCAGTGGAGGACTTGGCTTGGAACACCCTGCTAAGGACTCAGCTCTATAGTAGTCAGTGGGGAGTCTTATTTGGAGCTTGGGGAGGGAGCCCAGCCCCAGGACCGGTGTGTGCATTCTCTGTGTGCTCTTAAGGGAAATTGTACTTGGTGCAGAGATCTGCATCTTAAAATAGTGTGTGTGTCTATTTTTCTTGCAGTGAATGTTCACCATCAGTGTCAATGGTAAGGATTGAGGCTCCTTAATCACTGGCCCAGAGGAGGGTGCATTTTGATTGAATTTCTTTAGTTCACAGACAATGCTAAGGCATTCCATATTTACTTTGGTGTTTGTGAGCAGTTGCAATCATTTTTCAAAAGTGACTATGAAGTAAATTTTATAGATGCCTCAAAGAATCATCCTTAAGCTTCTGGGATAGAACAGATTTCTTAAGGTGAAGAATCATTTGCCAGCATAAGAGGTATTCATAAGGATGGGGGACAGGTAAGGAAAAGAGAAGGCTAAAGGAATGATGAAAAAAGGCATAATATTGCATTCACCTAAAGGTTAAGCATGATAGGCTACTCGGCTTTTCATGCAGTCATATATACTGAAATGTAATTACATTTCTTTTTGAAAACTACTTTGCCAAAGGAAATTAATGTCTAACTGCTTTCAAGAGCTCATCTCTTTTTCTCTTTGACTAAGGCTGTGCTCACAGTTTATTTGGTTAGTTGATAAATTCTGGATAAAGCTCACATTCCTCATAAATCTCTTTGTGTTGGAACTACAGTTTTGTTTAACTGATTTTAATTCATTCCTTCCAGTACAGCTCTTTTGAGTATGTACCTTTAACTACCAGTGGGTGTGGCTTCAACCTTTAAAAAATGAAGTTATCACCTTACAGCTCTACGAAATACTAATTGACATAGTTCATATATCAATACAGTTGTGTTTACCATCATGTATGCTTCAAGATAAAATATTCGGATACCTCGTATTTAGCATGGTTTTGGAATTATTAATGCAAATATGAACAGGCAATATTTGATGCCTAGAGGCGCAGTAGGAGGTAACTGCAGAAATGCCTGGAGGCACACTTGACTGTAATGAGTTTTAATATAACTCAAAAATCTGCTATGTTTACATTCCAGATCTTCATACAATGTTTGTATTATTTTACCTTTGATAGGGAAATATTGTTTCCTTAACTTGTAGTAGGCATCATAATATTTTAGATTTGTAACGGTATACTTGTGAAAGAAAACTTTTGTAGTTACGCATAAAACAATTTGTTTGAATCTCACATCAACACACTGGTCTGCTCCTGTTTGTATAATGCCTAGCTGCAATATTTTCAAATGCTTAACAAAAGAAAACAAAGGAAAAAAAAGAACATTACAGTCAGAAAATGTTACTGCGAAAATATGCGATTAATGCCCTTTCTGATGTAATACACTGCAGCAGTAATGAATTTGCTTGCTGTGTGCATATGACTAATGATGGCAAGTGTTGAACCTGTGAATCACATACATCACGACTCAGAGTTCCCGGTAGGCATTCTAGTTTGATCTTCTCACTGCATGATATGCTTCACCAGGATCATACTGGAATTCATTACTTCATCATGGAGGCTATCTTTTGAATGAGGCTTTACAGCCCTTTGAAGATGCCAGTAGAAGAGCCCTCGTGGCCTATTAAGTCATTTGAGGGCTGCAAGTTTCCTTATTCAGCTGCCCCACATGTAGTCTTCATCCTCTATTTTCTTTGTAATATGAAAACGGTGTTAAACTTCACTGATGACTCACTGTACAACTGCTTCAAACAAAATATGGCAGCTTTGTCACCCTCCTCAAGAGTAGTATTTTCTCAGGTCTAATTTGAAATGTCCATATACCACTACAAAGGCCAGAAAAACATCTTTTGATTAAAACATGAATGAATAAAACACTGTCTAGTGCCTCGGCCTATGGTCTTTCATGTGTTCAAAAACACACTTTAAATCTCCCACTTAAATACTAACATCAGTAAAAACTAAATGACTTAAACAATTATAAATTAAAGCTTCATCCAATCAGTATATTAAACTAATAATACTATAATAACATTTTCCAATTGCATTTTACATTTAATCTAGCAGGTGTCAACGTACCATATTTCAAAATGAACACAATTTCCTTATACAACAATCTATTCTTCAAATCCATGGCATTATAAATTTTAACTTTCTCTAAAACAGTACCCTGTAAACAGGTACCATCCCTCATGATAAAAAATGAAGTGGAATGCTAAAGGACCCTCAGTCTTTTTATTTTTAATATCCCTCAGATGCTCCTGCAGTCTAACTTTAAAAGCTTTTTTGCTTTCCCCCACATAAAAAAAGATTACAGGAGCATCTCAAGCCATAAATAATGCCCTCAGTGTTACAACTAAAAACATCCCTAGGTGTATATGCAGTATTGTTGATTCTATTAAAGGATCTAACAATGTGCTTCCAAACTGAGCAGTTACCACATGGTACCCTGCCCCCATTCTGAAACTCCATCCCTAACCTCATGTCAGGTATTGAGAAGTAGCTGTGAACAATCATGTCTTTTATATTACAACCTCTCTTTAAGGAAAGAAATGGTTTAGTAGGTAAAAAAATCAACCAAATCTTTATTTTTTAAGAAAAAACCCCAATAAAACTTAATGATATCAAAAACTGACTCAATAAAAATATTATATACAGTAACAAAATAAATCTTATTTGAAATACCTACTTCTCTATTACTTGTAAACTGATTACTTACATTGCACTGAATTGTTTTGATATATTGATCTCCCAATGTCAATCTTTTCATGGCTTCCATAATGACTTGTACTCCATAGCCTCTCTGTTTAAATAGAGTACAAGTTCTTAATAATTCCTTTTCCAAATTTTTTCATAATTACAAACCCTATAAATGTGCACTAGCTCACCAGAGGGTAATGATTTAATTAAATGCGGTGGATGGCAACTTCTACCATTCAAAAATGGTTGCCATTTTCAAACTTTCTGTGTACCTTGGTTTTAATTCTACCACCTACTATACCCTCCAGTTCTACATCCAAAAACAGTACCTTTCTACTACATTGTACTCTATCAAACTGTAACCCAATTTCATTCTGTGACACCTTCTGTGATAAGAATCCTGATGGAGCTCTTCTATGTACAGACAACTGCTGCCTCATCCACTGCCCCCTTGTAATCCTAGCTCTCTGTTCTTTTTAACACATCCTTGCAGAACTGCAGGACCACAGCAACATAACCAGTGATGGACAGTCATTTTCGTGTCTAACATGCTGCTATCCCTTTAGCATTAATTACAGCAATGTCAATGACACTCTTGTTTTCTAACTGCAAAACCTCACCCTCTGCTCAAGACCACCATCCAGAAAACCTTTTACTATTTCTGTATCACTCATAGCACTAGTTTTGGGAAGATCCCAGTTCAAAGTATGAAGAATAATGTCATTCATATGTATGGTTCTGTCTTTGTATTTCTGCTAATGCTCTTGAGTCTGTATTCATCATTCAACTGCATGCTTTAACTACCCCCTGACCTCCTACTTTTCCCTCCATCCTCAGGATCAAAATATTACATTTTTTCTTTTTTCTTTTCATTATCATCTGTCTCTTCCACGCTGTCTTTATCTCATCCTGAATATACATTACTAACTAGTCAATACTTTTATTCCTTCTGTCCGCTCTATCTTGGTCCCATGCTGTATCTTGTGTTAGTTCATACCTATGGCTATCCATGTTCATGCTATAAATAATAAATCTATACCTCTGTGGTTAAGTACAGCATACAGCTGTTTCATTTTTCACATCATTCCTGGTATTGCAAAGCATCATCCTCCACTTGCTTTCTAAATTTTCTGTTCATTGCCTCTTTTACTGTTATTTCCCCTTAAAACGCTCCCTCTCATCACCTGATAAAGATTATTCTCTCCCCTTTTTCAGTGTAAAGAGAATCTCGTTTTACTATATTTGTCTAGGTTTGCCATTTTAGGATGCAGGGAGGCTGGTAATTTCATTCACTGTTCCCCTTATTCAATTTACTACTTGCTTATCATTTCATATCTCCATTCATAGATGCACCCTTCTGGTCACTTCAAGCATTTAAAATGGTTTTCCTTCCTTCCCCTATTTACATGTAGTAGTGAAAGCACCTTAGAGAAAACCACTGTGTTTCCTTTCTACTTATAAGTCTCACCAAATCCAATTCTTCTATTTTATGTATACTTAGTTTCATCAATAGCCAAATATTTGACATGAGAAACACAAGCTTATGGTGCTTAAGCTACAGTTTTCTGATCATTTCTGCATGATTTAATTTGCTGAACATATTGTGAGTCTTGTCACCTTCTCCACCCAAGCTAAATTCCTTATTATCCTGAATATCCTCAGATATCACTATGTGCAGGGAATTCTCTAAATGCAACCAAAAGAGTACAATTCTTGCTTCCATTCCCCCCTTCATCTCCTTACATTATTATATTTCATGCAATTATTTCTGGATTCTTCCCATTCCAGCAACTAAATAATTTCCCTCCATTCACTCTCATGTTGACCCTAACATTACTGGAATTGTTTTCAGAAGTGCATCTGAACTTTAGCATAATCACCCCCACAGTTTGTTTCCTTACCTTCAGGAATTGTTCTCAAGAGTTCTGTCACTATGATCTATATCATATCCTTCTGTTGCTGATATTGGCTGATTCCACATCACATCAAAAAGGGTAGATGTATTTATTAAGATTATATATAACACATTCAAATGGATTCATAAACTTTGTGGAATTCAGTGGATTGTGCTAAGTTGGATGCAAGATTTGCAGCAAGCCAAGTCATATGCAAATATGCTCCGGTCTAATAAATAACAAATAACCTGTGACATTAGCACAACCACAGTCAGTCATGGCAAAATCGTATTGAAGGAAAACTCTTCCATAAAGTAATATATGTGCTTTACCAATGCATGTCTATGGAAGGTAAACAAACCCAAAGGAATGTGTCAGTACTAAATGGTAACTACCAGCTGAAGACAAACGTGCATCAGTAATAATCCCAAAAAGTGACAAATATCCACAACCAATTACAGATATCGTCATAATATGTAGATGGCCATATAGAAATACACCCATCATAAACTGAGGAACCTGACATAATCCATAGAATTTGTAAGAAAAAAAATTAAGTAAGTAAGATGAAGGGCAATCATGACCACATCTCCATGCCTAATGGGCGCGGGATATGTGTGGGGAACACAAGTAATGCATGCACTCAAGCAAATAGGGTAATAAAAAGCAGATCTGAGGTGAAGGTGAAGAAGGTCACACAAGAGGGATGATGGAATAGGAAGGTCAGTGGGAGAGGCAGAGGGGAATGGGCAATTTTGTTGATGGGAATAGGCCCTGTTTTTTTTGGGGGTAGAAGGAATGGAAAACTCAGAGAAAGAGAAAGTTGGGAAAAGTGCAGGTACAAACATATAACCATGGTGTGTCACAAAAATACATATGCACCAATGCACAAAGCAGTGTTTAGATGTTGCAAACTGTGTGACAGTTACACCAAAAGTAGTATGACTGACAGTAGGTGTGTGTCAGAGGACACTGAATGGAGAGGACTGTTATTGCAGTACACAATGGGTATCAAACACCATCATCTACTGGGCTGTCAACAGTGTTAAGCATAAACCAATCAACAGCAAGGATGGCCAAATCTGGCAAGGAAATACAGGAGCAGACTAGAGCCTCAAACCCTGCATGCATGTGGCAACAACCGAGCAAAGTGCCAAATAGCAGTGCTGTTGCAGCATTGCAGCAGAAGAGTAATGTAGCTGTATAATAAACCTATAAGTATACACACCACCAATGCAGGAGAAATGGGATCCATATGTCAAAGAACACACTCCATGCCAGAGGCAACATGGTTGTTCAGGTATACAAAGTGGATGTGTAGTATGCAATAACAATACATAAGCCAAACAGAAAGAAGGTTCATCATACAAACCCTTGCCAATGACATAAAATATGAAGTAAATAGATGTAAAATACCAAATATTAAATAGAACTCTGAGCTCCTCAGAACTTAAACTAACTTTTGCTAATAAATCTAATAATTATTATGGTGATTCCCTATTCTCTATTGCCATCTCAAAGGCATACAGCAAACTTCCAAATGACATCATACATTTAAATAACCTGCAACAATTCAAATTCACCCTAAAGTATTACATGGCAACTAATAAACTGCTCAGCTGTACCACACCTACAGTTTGAGTAAGGAATCCTACCTCTGTCCACTACGGATACTATACAAGTGTATTAATGCAGCATTTTTTATTTGAGTAAGCAATCCTACCTCTGTCCACTGTGGATACTATACCTGTGTATTAATACAGCATTTTTGATTCTACTCATAATACTTTGAAAACATGCATTTTCGTAATCTGATATGCTATGTAAATAATGTATGTTAACCATTTGCCTTTAAATACTTTGTAAATAATGTTTGTAGACCATTTTATTTTGAATTGTCAAAATGTATTTCTATCCTTGTTTTGCAGTTTTTCTCCCCCAGACCTCTGCTAAAAATGAGCATCTCAGTTTCCAGACGGGCTTTCCTGGAAAGAAAAGCAAATGAATAAATAAAAAAAAAAACATGGTAATACATACATCAATAAGAGAAGCTAAGGAATGCAATCCCATGCATAGGCAGGAAGCATACTAATGTCTGGGTAATGTACAACACACTAGTACAACATAAATACTGATGGAATCTACTCAATTGCCACTACCTTGTGTGCATGTACCTTGCACGTGCATGATGCCCACTGTGGCGGAACAAGGTCATATTGTGCCAGTACACCTACAGTACAATGATGATATGCTACATGAAGGTTATCATACACATATACATATGGCATGTATAAGTGAAAAACATAGGCCAAAGCTATAAGAGGGAAGAGAAATGGACAACATAGGCCCACATCATCAAGAAAATGCTAACAAGAGAAAGCTGGCACAGAATAAAGCAGGACAACCATAGCTAAGGAGAAACATTGCACATGCATGTGTACACAACACAAGATGGGCTGCAAGTCCTTGCAAAGTGCATTTAAGCAAATGACTGACATCTGTTACATGTAGATAGTACAAATGATGAAAACAACATGGTAATGTGCAACAGTTTAACAGCAAATGCCAAAGGTTCAAACGAGAAGTAGGTTTGAATATTACATGCCTATATACACTGCCATGCAAATGTAATGCAGCAAATGGCACATTTACTATCATTGATATAAATATGACAGTACAGGTGTAAGACTGAGCAAAGGACAGGTTTGTGCACTCAAGAAGGGCACAACAAAATGGAATTAGTGCACATACCTGGGTACATATTACATGGGCAGTTGTGTGTTGGTCAAATTAGGGCCATACACATGAGCATCCATGTAAATTGGTGCATATGTACTATACATGCATACACATACACACACACACACACATTAACCTGTATATATATATATATATATATATATATATATATATATATATATATATATATATGTTTTAATATAAGCTATGCTCAAAAGACTGGTTATTGCCATAAACAAGATATGAACACAAAAGGAAGTCATGAATGATGATTCGATAAAGGGCCACTGAATGTCAATACAGCATGTGAAGGATATATGTGCAGATGTACTTCTCACAGTACCTTAAAACAGCAGTAGTATTAAACTGTGTATTACCTGGCACGATGCTTGCCTATACAGAGCACATGCAAGGTCATTGTGCCAGTGGGACAGCATGACCCAACAATATTGCATAAGGTACTCAATCAAGTTTTTGAACAGACATATGATAACAGCAAAAATCAACACACAGATGGGTGCATTGTATATACATGGAAAATCTGTGCATATAAACATACTTGACTGATATCACTGTGTTATTTGAGAGAAAAGGGAATAATATAGTATGTAAGCTGCTGTCATCCCTTCCAAGTATATACATGACCAACACAAGCAGAACAAGTGTGTCCAACTCACATTATGCTAATTGTGACAGTCATATATGTCACATACAGAATATATCTGACATAGCAATATCATGCTGCACTGCATGCATATGGTTACAAACACATACAGACTGAAGGAGTAGCACACTTGCCCATATGAAGCAATATATGCAGTAATGATGACATGTGATGATCATGTAAATAATAATGGTAATGCATGTGTCATTTCTTAATGTGTGTCATACTACAGGAGCAAGATAAAGCCACATATGACCTGATATGTGCAGTGTTCATCATGATGTATGAGCAAAACGTATGACAGCAATATGGGACATGTGCACAACTGTGCCTATGCCATACAAAATGGAATATTGAAAACATCATGATAGCAGCATTATATAAGTAGATCACATCTACAATAGTTGCGTCCTTAAAGGACAGGGTTGAACATAAAAAAAGCTCTCATTCTAGTGATGCCCTGGAAAGAGTTGTACATGGTTCGCACCATGTCCTGAAAAAGTTTCTCATCAGATCCCTCATCTGTGTCTGGAACACATCAGTCACTACATCCTGGATCTGCTCTCAAAGGTCTTCAGCCTGGCATGGTGATAGACTTCTACAATGATGATCCCCAAGAAAAGTAGTGCATGCAGATCATGGTCTTTTCTCTTTGATACCATTGTATCCATCATAGTTCCCTTTCTGGTCCTTGGAGTCTGACTCAGTGGTCTGTTGCATTGTGATCATCCAATAGGTGAAGTGGAACTGGTCTCATGCTCTGCCACATTTCAACACAAGAACAACAACATACATATATAATATGTATTGATTAAAAAAAAAAAAGAATAATTGAAAATTCTTGCATAAAGTTTACAGTCTTCATGTTTTAACTGGTATGTATGTGATTTTACACTACAATCAAACCATATCCAACTGTAACCCATTTTTTGAAGTTAGGCACACATCCAATCCATAATAAACATGGTGTGTAATGTCCATCACAGTCATATGCCAAACATGTCCAAAATGAAGAGTACATGTATACCTAAATGTTTGGACAAAGAGCAACAAATGTACACATTTATTGAATGCTGAACTTAGAGTTGTTACTGGTCCCACTCATGCCATTTCCTGAAATGCGACTGTCACCACATCCAGCTCCTTGGTACATTACTGTGGACCAAGTGTTTCCAGACGTAGTGGGAACAGCCAGGACCAAGGTGTGAGCCATCGTATAGGTGCCCTAGAGTGCATTACACTAACAATGATAGATGATCCAATGTGTGTCTGTTGTGTCATTCCGACTCTGTGACAAAGACAGCTCTGCTGACCACAGACTAATCCATCAAATGGATTTATTGGTTTGTTGAATGGTGGTTTATCAAATGTCTGACGCAATATGGTTACTCTAATCATTTAACTCAGCTAAGTGACTTCCTTCAAGCTGTATATGTTGTATATAGTTGTCATTATGTCAGTTCAGATATTTATTTACTTATTTATATTTATTTTAAGGTGTAGAGTACTGATCTGCATGGACCTTTTTCAGACTCATCTCAGGAGCATGTCTGGTTAAGTGACTTACTCAGAGTCACACAGTTAGGCAATAGAGGCTGAGGGAATTAAACCTTGTACTACTGGACCACAGGAAACAGCTTGTTCATAGCTCCTTAATCCTCTAAGCCTACTTCCAGACATATATATTGCATAATGTTATATTATATAGACTAATAAACACATGTATTTATGACAACAATGTAATAATCTCGATGCTTCTGTTTGCATCTCTTGCTAGTTGACATAGTGCAATTATTTTCTTGATTAGCAGCATGTTATCTTAATCATTCACACTGATTGCTACATTACACCTTTCCTTGTTATCTACCATTCCCACATGGACAGATAAACCTCTGTATGCATACCTGTATTACATATGGCATTTTACTATGGTACTGCACATACCTCACCCTCAACACTTAATGCCCTTCTGTGGACAAGTTTTGCTTTGTTATCCTCTTGCTGATATGTACTTCCCAAGTGTGCCTTCCCATATTTACTTGATTACACACACACACACATATATACCTATGTTGCTGTATCCCAAACAATGCTGCATGTTCTATGGCTGATGTATACTGACTTCATTGACGCTATGCATGACTGAACATATTCTTACATCTAAATGATTCATGTTACAGCGATAACCTGTGCATTGTAGCATTGCCTTATCTGTGACATTCCACATCAGGCATATGATGTGAAACTTGTTTGTGTTGTGTTTCAGTTTCACCGGTCCTTGACATGTTTGTCATTATTCAATGTTATGTGTGATGCATCAGTGTTAATGCACATCCTGTGCTTTTAGGTTATGTTTGTGGTGACACTTCCCTATACACTGCATGGGACTAAGTTTATTGTGGTACTGGCTATTGCACAGCTACCATCTCATGCTAGTTATCTATATGATAATATCCTATCTGCACAACACCATCTGTTGTGCACACCTCCTGCATACCACAAATATGCCAATGTGGTCCTCTTTGGTGATGTACCTTGCAAGCACAGATACTTTGTGTGGCAATGTTTCTCCTGTAGACATCTAGATGTTTTCCTTGCTATGTTGTGCGTATAAAGTATTACAGATAAATGACATGCCTCTGTTATGTATGATGTTCAATGTGGATTATTAATGGTATCTTTCTATTATTCATCTCTGTGCTGCTGTTATGGTCTGTGTACGTCTGTACATGTATAGCTTGTTATGACTCAAAGGTGTGTCAAATGCTGCTGTTCTTCCTAAACTAGGACATATGGTCACATCCTTTGTCACCCATGCCTATTGCTTCTCAACCCTGTGCCCTGACCATCCAGTAACAGCTCTGATTGCTCCACATCTGATATCTGGGTTTTTTGGGGTAGTTCACACACACCTGTGGCTGATAAACCAGTGTGTTTTTGATGTTATCATGTTGTGCAGCATGTGATCATTGATTAATTTTTTTTTGGTGTGTATTAGAGTGCACCCTAGGATGTGTTCAGACATCTGAATCTTGCTATCAGCATGCTGAACAGATGTTCAGTGGTGTTACGTATCACAGAGGGTGCTCTGTTGTATGTATCCTTGCCGTGGCAGGTGTTTATGGGGCTCTGTATGTTATCATAAGCCAAGGCTCCAGTAGATAACCATAGTCACCTGTTTTTAGGGGATGAGATGGAATATTTATTCATCTTCTTGTTGCAATGTTTACCTACTGTTTATCATATAGCAGTGGTCATATACTTACATTGCAAACTAGACTGAGAAGCATTACCTTAAATAATAATCAGCAGAGAATTTAAAACCTTGAAAGTATTATGAAAACCTCACTGTTTAGGCCTGGATGTCAAGCCACAATTAATTGCATGGAGCAGGTCAGTGGGCAGTTGGGGTCCTGCTGCAAGTTCTGATGTGTTCCCTTTCTGTGTAAGACAGTAGTTCCTTCAAAAAGTTATGCCACAGTGATTGTCAACAGGATAATTTAGAAAAGCATTTTTTTAGGCAGAGGTTGATGATTCAGATATCCTCTAAACTTGGAAAATGCATTGACAGTTGCAGTATCTAGAACATCACCTATTGGGTGTACTTTCTGTAATTCAGCTGGGATATTACATTTTTTGTGAAGTTACTTTTAAGTCTTTTTCCTTATCATGACCTTTCTGTCAGATGTTAGAAGGGAAGTTAGTATGATTTCCTTAGAATGACTATGTTTATGTTGGGACTCACCTGAACCAAGAAAAACAAATCATCATCTAGTTTAGAACTCATTTTTTGACTGAAGCTGTAAAAAAAAAGGTATTTTGTTTCTTGTTGACAGACAGTATATGGATTTCAAAAATTGTTTGATAACAGAGGAATATGGACTGAGGTGTGTGAGATATGGATTTCTTTGCTTGAAAAAGACAATTTTGTACAGCATAGTCAATGAGTTATCAATATTGGAGGAGTTAAGGTGATGGCTAAATACAATGGGAAACCAAAATGTGTTGTTTTTGTGGGGATGACACTCGTCTCACTGGCATATGTCCTAAAAGACAATGTCTGCTGTATGGGTAAATAGGGCATGGGATAAAACATTGTGTTTTGCTTTGCATTAAATATCATGTTAAAATGACATGTCTGGCTTGAATGTACACTAGATTCATAGGATACTTTACAGGTTGCTCCTACGGTAGCTGATTTAGATACAGGTGTAGATTCTTTTTGCAAGTTACTATGCCTTCTGAGATAAGATTAGCTACAGATGCTACATTTATTTCCCAAGTGAATGTTCTACATGAAAAACTTGAAAAGAACAGTGTAATTTCTGTTTTGCCAGCCAATGCAGTTTACTTAGATGTTGGTATCATTAAGACAATGGGCAGTCAGGACAATATTTTCATGAGTGAGGACAGAGAAAGGAATGACAGGGATGCTTTTTCAGGTAGAGCACCATGAGGTGATGCAGTTAGAGGATAGTCCTGACAAGTGTGATGGGGTTAAGAAGAGAAAGAAGAAGGTTCTAAAGAAAAAAATGGTACAAAAAGGGAAATGGTGAATTGTACTATCACACCTTTGAATGTCAACAGTTGTGTTAATGATGGCATAGAAACAGAATGGGCCCACTGCAAAATGGAGGTTTACAGAGGTCTTTGAGATGATTATGGTAGAGCTATTGAGGAAGATGATATCAGGAGCTTTAGGTTCCAGCAACTAATATAGGAAATTAATAAATTATCCATTCAAAATGCTTTGTTTCAGCAATAGTATCTAATAATGGGCAGGTGATTTGAAGTTAATTTGATAAAAAAAAAATTTAAAATGATGGACAGATACTGTGGGAGATCCTGACATCAGCTGCTCATCTGGTTACTAGGATACATGATATCATAACTGCAATTAAGGCCTTTTTAGTCATTTCATATGAGAAGGACATTAGGCAGTTGTGCACACCTGTTGGAAGTTCCTAAATTGTCAGATGGTGGTAGAGAGTTACTGCAAAACATTTTGGGAAAACTCACTTATCTGGGTAGTAATCATAAGTTACCATTTCCTTTGGAGAAGACAGACTTTTACTTCTCAGTTATCTGGGACTCTAGGATAAATCCTATAAAAAGAGGACTAATGAGATTGACAAGAGAGGTCTAAGATTAATACACTCAGAGGTGTTTTTGAATTCCTTATTTCCTTACTACTTTCTTTCATATTTAAAGCAGAAAAATGACAGCATCCTTGGAATACTTTAAGAGGAGGAGATATGGGAATTTCATACAGGATACTCTGTTGAAGAAAAACATCTTAGGGTGGAAGAGGTACTTGCTTATCCAAAACAGATCGAAACATTGCCACACTTCTTCAGACATATTACCAAAAACTGGATTATGTTGGCATATGGAAATTCTGTGTGTGTGTGTGTGTGTGTGTGTGTGTGTGTGTGTGTGTGTGTGTGTGTGTGTGTGTGTGTGTGTGTGTGTGTGTGTGTGTCTGTGTGGGTGTTTCTGTGATTGTGATTGAATAACCTCAGGCCAGCAAACATTAGAAAAATATTTGAAATTAAATCACTTTATAGGCTAAGCCATAAAGATGCTATCTCACAGGTTTCAATGCAGTCAGAGACACAAAGTCTGTACTAGGAAGCTTTCTGTATTGTCTTAGGGGTGAACTAATGGCTACTCTGGAAGCATAGAGGTATGCAATTGTTTTATGACTTATACCACCTGCGAAATATCTGAGCAAAAGCCCTTGTGTGTGTATTTTTACAGGTAGCTGCAAGGTCCTGCCAGCTTCCAGCAATTGAAGTTTTGCATGGGAACTAGAAATCAGATGACCAGAAATTATATAATTCTGCAAGCTATCCCAGCAGTATATTTTAGATATCATTTTGTGAAGTCTCTTAGTAAGACAGAGCATTCTGCATTCTATCTTGGACCTGACAACAAGAACCATTCACCACATCATCTGCCTTGCTCTGTTAGTAAGTTACTAGGGAATAGTATAAGTCTCTTAGATTCAGTCAGGAATATAGTGAAGCTTAGTTTAGATATTATTTTTCATTATTTATTTGAGGATGTCCTTCAATGTTATATTAATATTTCCTGTGATTTTGAACTCTGATGTCACTGTGAATATAGTATTTTCTCATTCTTTTATTATTTAGTAGTACATATATTTAAACCCTTTATTGTGGCTGATTTTGTAGAGATATTTAAGTTTTGGGAGTACTTGCATATTTATTTGGTGACACTGTATGGGTCAGTCCTAACAGTCTTGCTCTTGGTCAAACTACCATTTGTATTAATATTAATTTCACATGGTAAAATTGGACACCCTTTGTTAAGGGCCTTAAAGTAGCTGGTGAGGGGTTCTAATGGCAGTGGTAACTACCTTATAGTCTGGGCAGAAGGGGGCATAGCTAATAAAGTTATGCCAGCCTTTCCCAGGTGTGTGCATGTGTAAAACAAATCTCCAAGATTGTGTGTGTCAGCTACTTGGGCAAGGAGACAAAGCACTGATCAGATAGAGAGAGTGTTGGAAGACTTGGCTTGAAACCCTGGCTAAGGACACAACTTTATAGCTCTGCAAGTGGGGAGTCTTACTGGGGATCTGGAGAAAGGGTGAGAACCATCCCTGGACTGACTGTGGTCTCTGTGTCCTTTTAAGGGAAGTTGCACTTGATGAAGAGAGCTGCACCTTGAAATACTGTGTGTGTACCTGTTATCCTCCCAGAGAACATCCCCGTAGGTGCCAGTGGTGAGGACTGAGACTCCTTGATTACTGGTCCAGTGGTAGGATATCCACATCACATATTTATTGGTGGCAGTGGTGGGATATCCGCATCACATACTGGTTGGCAATGGTGGGTCATCACACACGCCATATTGAACTGTATTAGAGTTCAAATGGTTTGTAGGGAGTGTTTTGCCGAATGTCATTTGGATAAATGAGTTACTTTAAAGGCTGACATGCTTCTTTCAGTCTTTATATTACACTTTCAGAATCTTGAACAAGGACTGTAAATAGAAAAAAATAGTTTCCTGTTCATGACTCTTATAATAAGAAAGTTGTGGGGAAGTTTTATATAATGAAAAATGGGAATTGTCCACATTATTTAGGAAAATTAAGTTCTGGCTTTGTATCAAGGGATGGGGGTGTGATCAAGTGTGGGGGGGTTCATTTTTATGAATGATCGGATATGGGTATATATGTGGGAATACCTGGCAATGTATATATGCATGTGCCCTTGTGTGTGTCTGTGGCTGTGTGGGTATCTGTGTGCATGTGCATGAGAGTCTGTGTGTGTGTGTGTGTGTGTGTGTGTGTGTGTGTGTGTGTGTGTGTGTGTGTGTGTGTGTGTGTGTGTGTGTGTGTGTGTGCGTGTGTTGGAGGTACCTTTGCTAATATGATGTATCACCAGCTAAGGAGTACACTAGCATGGTCAGATTTGACAGGACAGTGTTCATTTCATAAACATAGTCATGATCCAATGATGTGGTCTCCCTCATTGTGGCTATACCTGTCTCTGAATCTTTATTTGTCACCAACCCATGGTGGCTAATTATTGTGAGCAGTGAGCCTTCTTCTTAATCCTAGGGTATGGTAACTGTGTGTATAACTGTGTGTATAACTGTGAAGAAATGATTAAGTATGTTTTTTATATATATATATATATATATATATATATATATATATATATATATATATATATATATATATGGTTCCCATTCAGAAGCCTGAAACATCATAAGCCTGAAATCCTGAAACTCAAAATCCTGAAAACACAAATAATGCTAATATGTCACTATAAAGACACTAATATCTACCAACTGAATATATATATATATATATATGTATATATATATATATATATATATATATATATATATATATATGTATATATATATATATATATATATATATATATGTGTGTATATATATATATATATATATATATAGAGAGAGAGAGAGAGAGAGAGAGAGATATATCGGTCTACTTTGTTTTATCAAAGTTACACTTACCTGAACATCAAAAACTTGAAACTAGTCCACCAAAAACTTAATAAACCGAAGCAATGAATCACCAAAATTTTTTACAGGGAAACTAACTACTTGGCCACCAGGGTAAACTTTGCCCTTTTCCCCAGTATAGTGTGATCTCGGACTTGGTATATTTAGTTAGGGGAGTGTGGGGGTTGAAGCCACCCCCCCCACTTGCATGGGTTTAATTTGCTTCCTTTTTTTCTGTGTGTCATGGTGGCCAAGTTGTTAGTTTTCCTGTAAAAAATATCAGCGATTCATAGGTTCATAGGTGTGTACTAAGCTAATGGCCCTGGAGACTTTACAAGCCTACCTCAAAAAATTGCCAAGGCACCATGCTACCTGATGTTAGTTCACAGTGCCCCTATCCAGTAGGGCAATTGGAGTGATCCCTGGGGTGAACTTTCTGTTACCCATCTACTTGTAAAGATTTTTCTTGAAGAGGGCCAGTGAGGTGCTCTGCTTGACATGAATGGGAAGCTTATTCCAGAGTATGGGCAGTCTTTAGGACGTGAATCTGTCCCTCCAGCATGATCTGTTAATTGCGGTAATGAGGTTGTGATCTGTGGAGCGTGTGGCATGGGGGGATTGGGATTTCTTTAGGTGTAGCGTTTCAAGTAGGGCTGGGTCAGACATGGCTTTGTATGTCAAGCAGAGATCACCTCTAAGTAGATGATAAGAGACTGAGAACAGCTGAAGTTTCTTGAGTCTGTCCATGTAGGGCATGTGTTTAAAGCCTAGGATCATTTTTGTGAGGTACTTTTGTGGCCTCTCCAGCTGTTGTAGATGTCTGGTCAGGTACATGCCACAAGGGGCATTATATTCGATGATTGTTCTAATGAGCAATGAGTAGAGAGGGATGATGAATAGAGAGGGATGATGGCCTCTTTCTTCCTGGATGCGAAACCTTTGGTTTTAAGATGTGTCACATAGAAGGATTTTCTGACCACAGTGGCAATGTGGTGGTCAAAGGTGAGGGGGCTGTCGAACTGGGTGCCCAAATCTCTTATATTCCTTTCAGTGTTCAGTGTTTTTCTATCAATGTGGTAATTCATGGGGACTGAGTTTTTTCCAAAGGGGATGATAATACATTTTTTGGCATTAAGCTTTAGACCATGGTTCTGACACCAGTCATTGGTCTCAGAGATGCCCTTTTGTAGAATGTCTGCATCACTTGGGGAGTTGATAATTACACCTAGCTTGCAGTCATAAGCAAATCTGGTCAGCCAGAGTCCTTCTGTGCTGGCCTGGACTTCTGAGAAGTAGATGCCAAACAGGAGAGGGCCCAGGACTGAGCCCTGTGGCACTCCACTCATGACTGTCGATAGTCTGACTTGGAATCCACAACTTTCACTCTGTGAGTCCTGTCTGTGAGCCAATTTGCAACCCACCACATGATGTAAAGATTGATGCCTAGTTTGGTGAGTTTATCAAGGATACCTTAGTGGGGAATGGTATCAAAGGCCTTGGCCAGGTCGAGGTAGGCTGTATGCACTGCCTTACCATCATCCACACCCTTCGTTGCTTCATTTTATTGTTTTTGGTGGAGTCATCTCAAATTTTTGACATTTGGGTAAGTGTAAATTCGATGAAACAAAGAAGACCCATATATAAGGGTAAGAACATTTTAGCAGTTAGCTAGTGATGTTTGGAAGTATTGAGAATATTGAATTAAGCATTATTTTATATCAATAAAATAAAAGATCTGGGAAAAATAAAGGGGAAAGAATTGACAATGGTTTGCTCCCTTGTATTTGGTATATCTAGTTAGCTAAATGTAATGAAGTATTGTGTAAGAAAATGGGATGAATGTGGAATCAAAAGAAAGTTGAAAGATGGAGAAGTATGAAAGACTGGGGAATGTGAAATTTGTAGAGAATGAAACATTGTGTTTTTTGCTTATATAAAATTATGTGGTTTTCTTTTAATACTTTTATTTGCCTATACGTAAAAAAATTCATAAGTGAGGTAAGTAATTTTATGTCATTTTGTGTGGTAAACATGTATGAGTTGAAAATAAAGCATCCTTATTCTTTTGGTAAGTACTGTAGAATCTTTTATATTGATTTGTACCTGAACATAAAGAATCCTTATTCTTCTAAGTACTGTAGGATCTTTTGTATCTACCCAAGTACCAAAGAACTCAGGTAGATGAAGCCTTGGTTTAACACCTTATCCAAAGGTTGACACATTAAGGAGTGTAGCACCCCCTTATGTTGTACTGCAGTGTCAGAACTGGAAAATTAATCCACGCACCTTGTATGGGAATAGAACCCGTGGCCGTCAGATTTTCTACTATCAAAGAAGTGTGTTAGACCTGCTGAGCTACTGACACTGCATTAATGCAGGAGAAACATGGTGGGAAAGCATGATAGTGTCTTCTGGTAAAGTCATGTGCGTCACTTACAAAACCAACATAGACTCCAAGAGGACAGTGTGGCATAGCAAATAAAAGATAACAAAGGAGAAAATATATCACATGGATTACCAAAGAGTAATACAAATATTTATTGAGCACTTTCATCCAGAAAACAGGACTTCATAAGAATGATTCCCTCCACAAATCAGGTTGTTATATATAATTATATAATTAAATTACTAAACCAATTAAAAATACTTATCCAAACTCAAAAAGACATACACAGAACTTTTACAAACACAAAAGGGTTCTTTATCATCCCAAAATACTGCTATAAAAGTGAAATAAAAACATTTTGTAAGCTGGAACCTATAGTTTCAATGCATTAATTTCAGTAGTGGTTGAACAGAAACAAATTCATTCAAACCTGGGAAATTATGTACATTCAGCCAAAGTTCTGTGTGTTCAAGTTTAAGTTCCAATTCATCACCCTTCGGGTTAATCTTAACCTGTTCCAATATGCCAAATGAAAACTTAACATAATGTGGGCAAAGTGATAAACATTTAAATAATGAGTTATTTTCATTTTTATTCTTGATGTCATAAAGATGCCCATAAATTATTTTTTGTAAAATTCTTTCTGTTTTTCCCAAATAGAAACTGGACATGCAGAACACTTAGCAATGTAAATAACCCCCTTTTGTAAAACAATTACCTTTAAATAAATGTACCTTAGTTCTTGACCCAGTTCTCTAAAAACAGGGTTTCACCTTCAAAAATATATGAACATTGGTTACAATGATCACACTTTACTGTGACAGCTTTTTATCACCTAAATCCATTATCATATTTTGATCAATTTCAAACATGTTTTTAAATTTCAGGCTGTCTTGTATATAAATAACAGTTCTGAACCTACAAGACTGCATACAACTGAAGGGTCTATATTAGAACATCGAAGTTTCAGAACTTTGAATGTTCTAATACTGACACCTAATAAGCGAAAGCTGAAAATAGCTAAGTTTTAGATAACAGAATTCTTTCCTACGGAAAAATGTGGTTGTCCGTACCTGTCGCTTCACTATTTTCTGCTCTGCGGTGGAAAGTTACAGTCGGGTACAATAAATGTGCGATAGTGTGGACGTGAGGGTTAGGGAGGGATAGGTGAGTTAGGATTAGGGCGCACGTCAGATAAGTGTGCGAATGTGTGGACGTGAGGGTTAGGGTGGGATAAGTGAGTTAGGGTTAGGGCACGGGTGAGGTGTGTGTGCAATAGTGATGGACCTTAGGGTTAGGGTTTGGGTTAAGGTAAGTGGGTAGATAGTGGTGTATGTACAGTTTAGTAGGTTTAGATGTAAGATTTTAGGTGTATGTGTGTGTGGATTGCTGTTTGTTTGGTGTGTTTGTGTTGTGTGTATGTGTTTTGGTTTTGGAACAGCAAATTTTTTCCCTAGGAAAAACTTCAATGTTCTAAATTTTCGGTCTTATCGGTTTTCGGTTAGTAGGTGTCGATATTAGAACATTCGAAGTTCTGAAACTTCGATGTTCTAAT